>NC_091343.1:1509086-1661586 GCF_038502225.1 Cherax quadricarinatus
AAAAAGTAGGACCTCTGAAAACTGGGAATGGACAGCTGACGGATAATGAACTGGAAATGTGTTCCTTATTTAATGACTACTTTCTGTCAGTTTTTACACAGGAAGATGTAAATGAGATTCCAGTAATTAACAATTATTTAGTTCCTGATGAATTTAAGTTAACTAATATTACTGTCACGAGGGACATGGTTATTGAACAGGTAGACAAACTGAAACAAAATAAGTCCCCGGGACCCGATGAGTTGTTTTCAAGGGTACTTAAGGAATGCAAGATGGAGCTTAGTCAGCCATTAACGAGTGTATTCAATGCGTCCATCCTTACCAGTGTTGTGCCAGAGTTATGGAAAATGGCTAATGTGTTTCCTATATTCAAATCAGGGGTTAAGTCGACTCCTTCAAATTACCGTCCAATAAGCCTGACATCTATAGTGGGCAAGTTATTAGAATCAATTATAGCCGACATTATCAGAAGTCACCTTGAAGAGCATAACTTGATAAATGAATCTCAGCATGGATTCACGAGAGGTCGTTCCTGCCTGACAAACTTACTGACGTTCTTCAATAGAACATTTGAGGCAGTTGACAGTGATAAGGAATATGATATTGTTTATTTGGATTTTAGTAAAGCCTTCGACAGAGTACCTCACAAGAGACTCTTAAGAAAAGTGGCAGCTCATGGTATAGGAGGTAAAGTTCTAGCATGGATTGAGGCATGGCTTACCAATAGAAAGCAGAGAGTTACAATTAATGGAGTGAAATCTGAGTGGGGATTAGTCACTAGTGGCGTTCCACAGGGATCAGTTTTGGGCCCTCTCCTGTTCATAATTTACATTAATGACCTTGATGAAGGGATTACTAGTGACATGAGTAAGTTTGCTGATGATACAAAGACAGGTCGTATAATTCACTCTGAGGAGGATATCAATGAACTCCAGGACGATTTGAACAAACTAAGGTCTTGGTCTGAAAAATGGCAGATGAAGTTTAATGTGGATAAGTGTAAGGTACTTGCCCTTGGTAATGAAAATAACCCTCGAAGCTATAATCTAGGTGAAGTAGAGCTTGGTCATACAGAATGTGAAAAAGACTTGGGAGTCATGGTAAGCAGAAATCTAAAGCCAAGACAGCAGTGCCTTAGTGTGCTCAACAAGGCCAACAGATTACTTGGATTTATCTCAAGAAGTATAAGTAACAGAAGTCCAAAAGTTATTTTGCAGCTCTATACATCACTAGTGAGGCCTCATTTAGATTATGCTGCTCAGTTTTGGTCCCCTTACTACAGAATGGACATAGACTCATTAGAGAACATACAGAGAAGAATGACTAAAATGATTTACTGTGTAAGGAACCTCCCGTATGAAGATAGACTTAAAGCCTTAAATCTCCACTCTCTGGAGAGGCGTAGAATGAGGGGAGATATCATTGAGGTGTATAAGTGGATGACGGGCATAAACAAGGGAGACATTAATAAAGTACTGAGGGTGTCGAACCAGGTAAGAACCAGGAATAATGGATTTAAGTTGGATAAATTTAGATTTAGAAAGGACATAGGTAAGTACTGGTTTTCTAACAGAGTTGTAGATGCGTGGAACAGTCTTCCTAGTGGGGTGATAGAGGCTAGGACCTTGTGTAGCTTTAAGAAGAGACTGGACAAATATATGAGTGGGAGGGGCTGGGTTTGATTGGTGTCATTGGGTACGGGAGTTATTTCTTGGGTGGCTTTAGGTAGAGATCGTTTTGATAAGGACCTGCCTCGTATGGGCCAGTAGGCCTTCTGCAGTGTTCCTACATTCTTATGTTCTTATGTAAAGTAACCATACCTGGATTTACTTGGAGAGAGTTCCAGGGGTCAACGCCCCCCGCGGCCCGGTCTGTGACCAGGCCTACATAAAATATATTACTTGGGTGTTTCAAATATATGAACCCAAGTGAGTGGTCGTCCTGTGCTCTTCCCCTTACATAAACAACCGTTTTCCTCAAATTGTCGGTACCAAAGATGAATACTCTGACACTAGTCATGTGAAACTCTATGTCTCGCCCTTTCCAGTGGTAAGACTTTCATTCATGGGAGGTTCGTGGTTGCAGAGATACAATAATTTCATATCGGGTCCATCTCCTTGAAGCTACTAGTTTCAACATCATCTAGGTGTCTGCCTAACTGCCAGGAGTTTATCCGGCCTAAGCCTGGCTAAGATGCTAAGTAAGTTTATTTAGGTACAGGTACACATAAATAGTTACACAAATTAACACACATAGGTAACATATGTGTAAATTACCAAGGACAACTCCATAATGTCAGACAAAGTGAGTTATTTTCATTCATTGTTCACAGTGCAAGTTGCTCAATATTAGCGTACTTATCTACTTTCAGGTTATCATAGCGTGTGTGGCAGATCTGAGAGCCACCCACAGCAACAGCCTGGTTGACCAGGCTAGCACCAGACGAGCCTAGCCCATGGCTGGGCTCCACGAATAGGAAAATTCTGGGAAGTTATAGTCTACTTTTTTCTTCATAGTACGTTTTTTTTTTTTTTTTTTTGGGGGGGGGGGGAAATTAAATCTATTATGAAGGAGTAATTCAGTGAGTAATGTAATCCATAAAAGTCGTACATTATTTTTTCCTTGATTTTTTAGTATTTATTGAGCTCTCATCTTATTGTACTCATCACTTCGATGCTTTTCACTGGATGTATCCTTCACTATGTGCCAAGCCTCGTGTTCATAGGTAGTAATTTTTATGTGCAGGTTTGAAGCCAGTCCCTCAGTCCCTCTAGTATCGTCTTAGTGTATATTATGATGTATGTTTCTCGCCTACGTTTGAAGCAGCACTCGTAGAACTGAGGGAAGGAGGCGTACAGAAGGGAGAGAGAGAGAGAGAGAGAGAGAGAGAGAGAGAGAGAGAGAGAGAGAGAGAGAGAGAGAGAGAGAGAGAGAGAGAGAGAGAGAGAGAGAGAGAGAGAGAGGGAGAGAGAGAGAGACAAAGGGAGAGAGGTCTACTTGGAGTCTACCTTGAGGGTATGCCGGAGTTCAACACCCCCGCGGCCTTGTCCATGACCAGGCCTCCCAGTGGATCAGGGTCTCATCAACTAGGCTGTTACTGCTGTCCGCACTGACTATAGGTATCTCTCCAGCTCCCTCTTGAAGACAACCAGAGGTCTATTGGTAATTCCCCTTATGGCTGGTGGGAGGCTGGTGAACAGTCTTGGTCCCCGGACACTTACTGTGTTCTCTCTTAGTGTACTAATGGTGTCTCTACTTTTCATTGGAGGTGGAGGGAGAGACGGAGGACAGCAGGCAACAATCAATGGTGAATATAATAAAGGTATTCAACAGTAACAAATTGATAAGTAAGAAACACGTACATTTATACAGTAAGCTTGTTCAGTTGAATGAATGGCAGTAGTATACAGTACGGACATGATAAACCAAACACACGTGCAACATGAGAACATAAGAAAAACGGAACACTGCAGCAGGTCTACTGGCCTATGCAAGGCAGGTCCAAGTCATCCACCAGCCCAGGCCACTGACCCAAGCTAGTCAGGTCCGGGTCATATCCACTTAAAAAGGAAGGAGTGCTGCATCAGACCCATTAGCACAAGCTAGTCAGCTTATCATGTGGGAGTTCGATACGTGGATTAGGGAAGAAATACTCACGTAGGCTGTTATTACTTATAATTGCTGTTAAGTGGAGGGAGCCCCTGCCAGCCGTACCTATCTCCTTGGCTACACTCGTAATACTGACTAGCCGGCTGCCCAGTACCCAGTGGGGTCTTTTGAAATAGTGTCAGTTCAGCACAATATGAAAGACCGTGACTCAGGCAGAGACGGTTGGTCGTTGAGTCAACGGACGGTTACTGGTAACTGGTTACTACTACTGAGACTGGTAACTGGTTACTACTACTGAGACTGGTAACTGGTTACTACTACTGAGAGCTCGGCGACGCTAACGTATGTCGTCCCGACATACAACTAATACAAACTAGAGATGGCAGGTATACGGCTTGGGCTGATTCTATACAATGTCAAAGTACACAACATGAAACCTTATATATACATAAGTAGAACATTAGAATGAAAGCGTACGTAACTGAAACTGTAATGCAATACAAGGTATACTATAGTACAACTTAAAACTCAACAAATGAACAACGAACTCAACATTGAGATTACAAGTGATAAAAATAAAAAAAAATTTTTTGATCGATCGATCTGTATTCGTGTGATCTACGGATTCTGAGGAAGGAATATATACAAAGAAAGAGTGTTTAACAGAAAGGCAGATTCGGTGCACGCAAATCTAGACTGTTAACTCTCAGAATGCGGAGAGAACATGAACACAAAAAAAAAATTCTTGAATACTGATAAGTTGACACTGTAATTATTCATCTATACAGGTTATTTACATTTAACCCCAACTCTGCTAGGGTGTGATTGACATATGCAGAATGGGTGTCATCTCTGGGAGGATCAAACTCTGTAGCATTGGCTAACTCATGCTGTATTTGAGGCAAATCTGAATTAGGAGTTACAAATGATACTTGAGGATTTCTCAATACCTGTCGTGTACGTAGGGAGTAACGACATTCAGGTTGATCGTCTGACTGAGTATCAGAGGAAGAGAGTACAGGATCAGGAGGATTGTCAGAGTCTGTCACATTAGTCTGGGTTGGAACATCATTATCATCACATACTAACTTCATATGATCCAAATGCGATTCTTTATACTGACCAGTACTAATCTCTCTAACCTTATACTTATTACCAGTGATATGTTCAACTACTCGATAAGGACCAACAAACTTTTGATCAAGCTTTGGCATTGCAGACGTTTTGTTAAAGTTAATCAGCATAACTCTCGAACCTACTTTGATTTTGGATGGCTTTGATCGAGTGTTTGCGACTCTTGTAAATTCTGCTGTTGATTTATGAAGTGTTTCACGGATTCTTCTAAAAACACTTTGAGCTAAGTAATTTATACATGAGACAGGTTAATGTATACATGAAGCAAAGTACTAATTTATACATGAGACAGGCTAATGTATACATAATAGCGCAAGAAAGGAGGAACACTGCAGCAAGCCTGTTGGCCCATACTAGGCAGGTCTTTCACAATCCATCCCACTAACAAAATATTTGAACAATCCAATTGTCAATGCTACCCAAGAAATAAGCTTTGATAATTCTATTCACTCATGTGCAAGTCCCACTCATATCCAACCCCTCTCACCCATGTATTTATCCAACTTAAATTTGAAACTACCCAAGGTTTTAGCTTCAGTAACCCTACTAGGTAGACTGTTCCACTCATCAACAACTCTATTACCAAAGCAGTACTTTCCTATATCCTTTCTAAATCTAAACTTATCTAATTTGAATCCATTATTTATACATGAGACTGTGTTAGGATATTTGGGAGTTGACTTGTCAGTGAAAATTTGTGTATGCAATAATTTTGCTAAAATCATTCTGAATCTAAGGTAAAAAATATTTCATTGTGTTTGTTTATTAAATTATTGTAAACTTATCTAAAATATATTTACTTAGATTAGGCTAAATTGTTATAATAAGGTTAGGTAAGTTTTCTAAGGTTCTTTTGGTGCAAAATTATTACTTTTTTTCATTAACATAAATAAAAACATTTCTTTAAATGAATAAAAGAAAATTTTAGAAAGGACTTAATTTTAAGTGAGTTCTTGCTAATTAACCAGTTTTACCTATTCGGCACCACACACACACACACACACACACACACACACACACACACACACACACACAAAATACATACATCCAGCTGTAGCATGGTTTCTCTTTATGATGTTGTTGACTTCATTGAGTCTTGGTTTTGGAGCAGTTAAGACCATGTAGACCATATTGGTTGGCTTGTGCATCGCCACAAATACGCGTATATTCCGTGTGAATTGTGGCAGTAAGGTAGAGACCCATTGCAATACAGAGGGTCTTAGGATCGAGGCCTGTTCCCGTTGCCATAATAGGAACTGCATGGAAGTCCCCAGAGTGAGGTATGCTCAGAGCTTGCAGACAGGCAGTCTCCCTGTCTGAAGTTACAGCCGCAACCATGTTGGCAACCTCCCAACTTGACTGTTTGTTGGCCAGTAGTGCAAGAGGTTTTGGTGCTGGAGCAGCGAGACTCCCTCATTAAGTGATGGTAATGGCACAGCTAGGGTCCTGAATTCCTGCTGAGTCACTGAAGTTATCTGGAAGAATTTCTTTCATTAACTCGTTTCATGCTGTGGAAGAGGATTGGAAAGCTGGTAGGGCAATCTGGGAGGATTTGTGCATTCCCAGCCCCCCAAGCCTGACTGGAAGTGAGTTTTGCAACCACTGTCCATCTTCATGGTAAATATTCAGTACACTCTCTAGTATGGTCTTAAGCAGGAAGTCATACTCCTTGAGTTTTGGACTGCTGAAGGCTGGGATGGACAGGCACCTGGTGAGTAGGTAGAAGGCATCATATGTATCAGTGCCTTTTATCCTGTCTTCCATCTTCTGAGGCCTGAGATTTTCTTTTCTAGGATCAGATCAATGGCATTGGGCCCAAGAGGAGAACCAAGGAGAGTGTTGGCTCGTGCTTCTCGTAAAACAGCACTAACATCTTCAATGATCTGTCGATTAGTAGAAACTATTTTGCATTCGGTGCTCTCTCGCATGTCTTAATTTTTTTTCTGACGCCCTTTAGGAGAGATTCTGTAGTGCCAGCTAGGGTACCGTCATCCAAGAACCAGATAATGAGCTCACTGGAGAGCGCTTCTCTGACTTCCTTGATGACCAGACAGAAAAGGGGCAAGACAGTCCCCCTCTTGCATACCCTCAAATGAAACAATTTCATGATCCCCAAACAATAGTTTAGAAGTCGCACTATAACACGATTGTATGGAGGGATAGAGGGAAGGGAAGTGTCTAGAAACTGCTTGGAGAGCAGCATCTTTCATTGATACAGAAGCAATGGTCTGCTGCAGGGGATTTTCACTACTCTGTAATCTCTGGTGGATACTCACGATTATGTCTGGCGAAACTAGCCCATGCCAACCATGTTGGTTCTTCCTTCACATACAAAATGTATGGAACACCACAAACTGGCTCCCTCCCTCCACAGTATTTTTAAGCAACAATTTACATAAAACAATTTCAGCAAATTCAATAATAGTACCTGTTGTATTGAATTATATTTGTAATGAAATTTCGTACAATAATATTGATAATCCATTATTATAGCAGATAATGAACAATGATATGGTTAAATTAACTCAATTTAGCAATGTATAATGATCTGGTAAAATTTAATTCATTATAGAAGACAAATGTGGTTACATTCATTCACTGTACCAGATAATGAACAATAAATTATTTACATTTACTCATCATAGAACGATAAGCAGAATAATATTGTTACATTCACTTGTTTTAGCAGGGAATGTACATTAATTTAGTTACATTTATTGTACCAAACAAAGTACAATAATGACACATTATAGCAGTGTACAATGATCTGGTTACATACATTCATTATTGAAGACAGTGTACAATGATATGGTTACATTCATTCATTACAGAAGGCAGTACAATGATTTGGGTACATTCATTATTGAAGACAGTGTACAATGATATGGTTATATACAGTCATTATAGAAGACAGTGTTCAATGACCTAGTTACATACATTCATTATAATAGGCAATTTATGATTATCTAATTACATTGATCACAGAAAACAGTGTATAATGATTTAGTTACATATATAATAGGAGACAATGTATAATAATACTGTATTAGTAGTAATAGCAGGTGGTAGTAGTAGTAATAGTAGTAGTAGTAATAGCAGGTGGTAGTAGTTGTAATAGTAGTAGTAGTAATGGCAGGTGGTAGTAGTAGTAATAGTAGTAGTAGTAATAGTAGGTGGTAGTAGTAGCGGTGGTAGTAGTAATAACAGTAGAAGCAATAGTAGTGGTAGTATTGTAATAATAGTAGTAGTAATAGTATTAGTAGTAATAGTGGCAGTAGTAGTAGTAATCACAGTAATAGAAGTAGTGGTGGTAGTGGTAGCAGTAGTAATAGTAGTGGTAGAAGTAATTTTTTTTTATTAACACGTCGGCCATTTCTTACCGAGTCAGGGTGACCCGAAAAAGAAAAAAACACTTTCATCATCACTCACTCCATCACTGTCTTGCCACAGGCGTGCCTATATTATAGTGAAAAATCTGTATAATTCAAGGTTGCCAACCGATATTGCTGAAATTTTAATAGTTGCTTCAGTAGCATGGTTCCACATCTTTTTATAGCAATATTAGTATTTATAAGTGTATATAATTTCATAATGATTTGAAAGTTACAGTTGATAATATAAATTTTTAAGAGACTAATTTCATATATTTACATTTTTTTGGTCCAACAAATACCTCACACAGACCAAACCAATGACGATCTTATTTAAGTAGTTTGTTCTTTCTCGGCTGAAATATCTGTACACTAACAACCCCTTTTAAGTGAGCGAATTGAGATCTAGTAAATATACTGAGAAGCTTTAGGGCATTAACATTTATATTACTGGAAACGTTTGAACCTGTACTTACTTCTTAAAATGAATGCTAGAGGGATTGATCCCAAATCTGCACTGAAATCACTCTTTTTTGAAAGCAAGAAACTTGGATCAACCTTTTGCTCTCATAGTGAAAGTGTAAACGGTATATTTACCCCATATCTGTTTCCCATAACTACTGCTCGGGAAGCAGTCTCCATAGGCCTGTTTCCCAGAGCACCCACCAAGGGACTAGGCACTCAAGTGAGCCTTGTGACTTAACACCTGTTCTTATTTTTATGCCAGCGACAATCTGAACAACACCTGCGCTCCCCTAGGAACCTTGGCTCTGGGATGCCGTTACTTGCATCTGGTTTATTGCCGTTACTGGCAATAAACCACATGGAATGCAATGTGGTTTATTGCCGTTACTGGCAATAAACCACATTCCAGTCTATGCATCCTGCATCGTTCTTACCTCGCCAGCTGCCCTGACGTTTATCTCGGTAAACGTAGGCGACGTGGTTTGCCTCACGCCAGCTACCCCACGTGAAAAACGTGAAATACAGCTCACAGGTAGTGACAGTGGTTCCCAGTAGTGTGACGGAGCTATGGCAGACCTAGGGGCAAGTTGTCTAAGTTTATCACCTTCATCCTCCTGTCTACAACCAATGATGATCCTATTTAAGTTGTGCTTTGTCTAGGCTGAAATTGCCGATCTGTTGAATGTACTTAGAACCTTCTACAACATAACAGTGGCAAATAAACGAACAAACGAACAAGTGCAGGTAAGATCCTAATGGGTTGAGCGGGGAAGATGGGACAGACGAAGAATAGCGCTGTAGAGGAGTGTTCTTAATATTAGAAAAAGAGCCAGGGCAGACTTGAGAACATGAATAGCAGGTTCAGTTGCGCTGGTCTTGTAGCAGTGGATTAGTCGCAGGACGAGGCAGGCAGGGAAGAACATCAGGGGGCAGCATACTGGTGGTGGTGTTTGACGCAATTAGGGTGGCAGGTTAGCAGGAGATCCATTCTCAAATCTCTTGAAAATTCTTCTAGAGAGGTGGTAAAGATTTGTCTTGTTTCCAAAGGTCGAAGAGGCTTGAGGAATTCCAGAAGTTGGGTGAGAGTGAAGTGATGAGGTGTGTGAACTTGGCAGTACCTGCGCCAAGGGCTTTGTCGAGTTCAGAGCAGGTCATGGTGTCGATATTTGATGGTGCAGTGTAAAATGTAAGACTGTCCCAAGTTGATGTGATAAAGTTGTCGATATCTTCTTCTTCAGACATATATTCATTTGATGAGTCTGTCTTGGTACAAGCAGGTGAATGAGGGTCGGCAGCATCAGTGGAGAGGTGTACTGTGGTGTAGCTTCAGGTTTGGGGGCAGTTAGCAGCTAGAGCCGTGGGACGGGTAACTGATGATGTTTGGAAGAATTTTGATGATGTCAGCTGATGGTGGAGAGTCAGGAAATGTAAAGGCTGGCATATTGTTGAGAAGGAAGATTTCATTTATGGAGGCGCTGAAGGTGCCAGGGTTGGCTGCATTGGCTAGATGAGCGTACAACATACAATACAACACCTTTGAAGGAGCCGCTTCAAGAAGTGGAGATAGTGAAATGCTGGGTGGAGATGGTTGTTGTGTTGCTTTTAAGATTTTCTTGGTATTCATCTGCAGTTTAGTGGTGGCGGCGAATGTCGGTGATTTCTGGTTGTTCTTCTCTTCTTGTATCTTCTGGGAGAGTACTTCTTTTTGCAGAGGCAGGTAAGAGTGGTAATGGTGTTGGAACATTCTGTGGAGTTACGACCATCCTTTCCACATTTGGTATAGTACTTCTTTCCTTTCAGGGGACAGTCAGGCGTCGATTGGTTATACGAAGAGCAGGTCCAGCATGGGAAGACGTGAGCAGAACACTCTGGCTCGATGTGTCTGGGATGGATATGAAAGGAAGAGATGGCTGGGCCATCAGCCAGTGGTCTGATAGCCATGTCGATGTTGGAGAAGGTGAGCTTGATCATTGTAGAAGCATTTTGAATTTTAGTGATATTATCAATCGAGGCCCAAGTGTTATGTTCGTCGATAAAGGTCCTACGGTCTTCAGTCGATAAGGAAGTGATAAGCTTGTCCAACCGTTTGACGAAAACTGAACGTTTCGCCAGCAGGAAAGGTGAAGGACAGACGGCGAACTGTCGGTCACTGAGTCTTCATAGAGGTGTCGTCCATCAATTTAGAAGCTGTGCAAGACTGGTATACGATACCGACAAGATGAAAGTTAAGACACTTGTGCAACATCTGGTTATCTTTATTGTAGACGTTTCGCCATCCAGTGGCTTTATCAATACAAATTCTTGGACATAATAAGAAAAACGAAGAACTTAGAAGCTTCATGGTCGTCACTAAAGACGACAATAAAGGAGTCTTTCAGCGGAAGGATAGCTGTAAATTTAACCTGCAGGCAGGTCTTTACAGCGGCAGCAAGAGCAAGCTTTGTAGCGTCATTGATTACTCCACTGGCAGGCTTGATCTTTACACGATGGTGATGTCAGATCGAGGAGGCTCCTATATTTTGTAATCCCCTGGGCCAATCCAAACCCTAGTGATGGACTTACTGCAAGTAATATTGCACCAACATACATAGAACCTACAGTGACCCATAAAACTGACGATAGCGACAGACAAAAAACGATAAATTTGACGAAATGAGGACTGCTGGCATTCAAACACCAGCTGCTACTAGATGTACACCTAGCGAAGTGACGTTCTCAACTATACTGGCAATAACTGACCATCATAGCAACTGCACCAGTGTCAATGGGAGGGAAACATAGGAGAAAACGCCAAATCTAACGACAAAATTCCAAGGGATCTGTCAGGTTGTAGTGGCTGCTTTTTTTTCCTCAGTGCGTTTAAAAATTGCTGAAACATCACTTCTGTGAGGACCAGTCAACAACAAGATGCAGCCCAGCTAAATGGGACTGAGGAGGATTTGGAAGATAATGTCATTAATTAAAACTTTTATCCTGTCAGGATGGAAATGAGTTAGAAGTGTGATAGTTGCAGCCGGACTGTAAAGTGAGAGTGAAGGGAGTTTGTGAAGTAAGGGAAAAGCGAGGGGAGTAGTGGGTTTGTGAAGATAACAGGAAATCTATTAGTAATCAGTGGTGATTCCTATAGTAGCAACTAGGCCATTGTTAGGTGACTAATAGCAATCAGCGGTTTCTTTAAAAAAAATGTTGAAGTGATAAAAAGAGTAAACATGGCTGGCATTAGAAGTGTACAGGCTGCCATAATTATATTTTTCTTCCTGCTGCAATTCTCTGAAGAAGGAAATCAGGCACGGGGATTGGAAAAGGCGACTGGGGTAATAACATCCTGGACAGTGAAAGCCCGACAGTTGTCATCATACCAAAAACGTAAAATATCAATATTGCCCAAGGTATGACACCACCGCATACTCAAACAGAAACAGTGGTGCACAGCTCTTACAATGGAGCTGTTAAGTAGTGATATACAAACTAATTCAGGACCACAGGCAGATAAGTGACTGTGATAATGGCGGTCTAGTTACTAGAACGTCATTAATATCATTTCTAGCTACTACAGTCTAGTAGCTGCAATGCTAACCTTAACTCTATATGTAATGCATATATAGGTAAATGTGAGACAATAGAACAATTCTCATTATCTCAAACACCACCAGACATATGTATATACTGTACTAAAGTACGAAAGAAGAACAGTAAATATACCTTATGTAAAATATGTGTGCATAATGGATATGTGCTGAGTTACGGTAATGGCGCCAGATTTCATTTTCTTTGTAACAAATGCACTTTGGCACAGTGATGACATGGATTTACCTAATTTTAGTATAAATAACCCCTTGTCATATAGTGATGATTATGACTGCTTTATGAAAACAGGCCTTCACTTTATTCATGTCAATGGGAGATCACTTTCTCCAAAACTGACAGAGATTAGGATTCTAGCTAACAGAACTAAGGTGACAGTTATATTCATCTCTGAATGCTGGTTGGATGATACGGTGACTGACGATGAGGTCAGAATAGAAGGTTACAATATAAAATGTTTAGATAGCAATAGAAAAGGTGGTGGAGTATGTGCCTACATAAGAAATTACTTACTCTACAACACAAGACCTGATCTGAATGACAATAAACTGGATATTCTATGGTTTGAAGTGCTGCTTCTGAAGACCAAACTCATCTTAGTAGGAACTAGTTACCGCCCTCCCACCCATGACCAGTTCTTAGCAGACTTTTCAAGAGTTTTGTCAGTAATTGATAACAATTGCGAGACAGTAATACTGGGAGACTTCAATATCTGTTTTCAACAGCAAGATAATGGGCAATGTAATAAGTGTAAGAAAATACTAGGTTTAAACAGTTATACTTAACTAATTAAACCAACCCGGATTACACAGTTCTCAGACACCATACTCTACCATATACTTTGTAACCACTCTGATAACATTAGTCAGTCAGGCGTCATTATCACAGGCCTTAGTGATCATTTCATCATTTACCGCACCAGGAAAATCATTAGAGAACAGATAGGCCTACACAGGACAATAAAAATGAGGTCAACTAAAACTACAGTAAATAAATACTGGTAAATATGCTACACAGTTATGATTGGACAGTGATAACAAGTTACATGGAAGTAAATGATGCCTGGGAAAAATTCAAAACAATGTTCACTGCCATTCTTAATAATATTGCAGCAGTTAAAGAGGTTAGGATTAAACGAAGAACTGAACCCTGGATGACTACTGAGATATTAGATAATATGAAATTCAGAGACCAGTTGCTAAAAAAGATTTAAAGCAAACAGACAGGATATTGCAGCACTAAATGAATTCCAAATGATAAGGAACAGAGTGCAGAGGCTTATAAAAGGCATGCCACTATTGCTCAAAAATCGAAGAGTAGAAGAACAACACCACAAATCTCCGGAAACAGCTAAAACAGTTGTGCTATAGCAATAAATTTGTAGATAGATCTAACATGGGAAACTGGAGGAGATAATTAGAACTGAGTATACTACAAACTGATCATACAATACAGCGAAAAAATAACGTGAGGGTCCTGGTAGTGGTAATGTCTGAGGATCTCACTTTCAAAGATCACATCAGTGCCATGATCACAACTGAAAAAGAAAATAATAGGATGGACAATGAAAACATTCAAAACGAGAGATGCCAAGCCAATGATGATCCTTTTCAAATCACTTGTTTTCTCTAGGCTGGAATACTGCTGTACATTAACATCTTCATTCATAGAAGGTGAAATTTTAGATCCAGAGAGTGTACAGAAAACTTTTACTGCACATATAAGTTCCACCAAACACCACAACTACTGGGAATGCTTGGAAGCACTTGACTTGTGGGCGCCTTTGACTTCTGTCAGACCACTGTACTTGGAGTTTCTGTTGAGCTGGGTAACGGGTTGTGGTAAGGCTTCTCTTTATGATGTCGTTGACCTCCTCCTGACTACCATACTTCCCTTCTGGTGTGTGACACACGAGACCATGAAGTCGGAACTGTTCAGCTGTCGCCTTTCCGCAAATACACCTATGTTCGGTGAGTATGGGGGCGGCTAGGCAAGAGCAACACCAATCCAAATGGCCTGTGGTTCGAGCCGAGTGCCCAGAGAGGAATTGGGAACAACTAGAGGAAAATCTCCCAAATATGGTGCCTTTACTGCTAGGAGACGAGCTTTGTCTTTTCCTGAAGCTTTGGTGAGAATTGTGTTGGCAATTTCTACCAAGATTGGTTTGTCCCAGTGGGACTGTTTGTGCTCTCTGGGAGGAGCTGGTCTACTGGAGGAGTCGGCAAGGGTGTCCCACCCAATGGCTGCTTCAATGAACGTGGGATCTTGAGCTCCTACCTCATCTCTCAATCATTCGGGGACAGTATCCTTGACTAATCCACTGGAAGTCAAACATGAAGGCAAAAATGCAGGTAGAGCTGCCTGCATTGCTTTGCGCACCCCTACACCTCCCAGTGGCACTAGGAGGGTTACCTGATCCCATTACTGATCTTCCAGTGACAGATTCAGTGCCTTCTTAAAGACTGATTTCAGGAGTAAGTCATATTTGTTGAGTGTTGGGTTGTCAAAAGTGGGTGTGCACCTCAGGAAGTGAGTCTTGGCAGAGTAAGACACCTTGTGAGGAGATACGGGGCATCAAGGGCATCGAGATCTCGTATTCTTTCCTCCATTCTCTTCAGGTCATTCACTTTGTCCTTGAGAACTGTGTTGATGGCCTAGTTACCCAGTAGTGCTCCCAAGAGGGTGCTCTTGGATGGAGTGGTAGCAATGACTACAGGGAGGATTGTTCGCATAGTAATGATTACTTCCTGGTTTGTTTTGATGATTTCACACTTGGAGGGATTGAGGATGAACCCAAAGCTTCTGCCTGTGTCTTCAAAACTTTGATATACTTTTGAAGCTCTTCATATCAAAGGTGGCAGGGACTCTTCAGGTTTGCTGTCACCAGCTGAAATGAAGGGAAAAAGACTGGGGAACCGATCCCTAACGGCTGGCAAGACCACATGTCTTTTTACCATATTAAACTCATATCTAAAGGCTACTTTGACTAAGGCCTTGTCTTCTGGTCAGTCCCTTCCCACATGGGCTGTGTCATCACTGCCTCGAGAGACCCTAAACACAGTTGGTGTGGCTGGGGAAAATGTGGCAGTTTCTAGGCAAATGTGCTCAACCCCATTGTCTGAGGGCAGGCATGAGCCAGTATTCAGACCCGAGGTACCTGGTAGTCCTGGGGGGCCATTATGAGGGGTACAGGGTGAAGTGCGGTTGGCTGCGATGCGATCAGCCCTCACACTGCAGTCAGCATGAGCTGCTGTGACTCCTGAGGTCTTACAATTGATACATTGTTTAGCAACAGTCTGTTGCTGTTTGATCATAGCATAACACTGTTCAGAAGGATGAGCATTGGCACACACTGCACACCAGTGTGACTTAGATGGGCATTTCCTGGCGATGTGGCCCCAGCGTTGACACTTATAACATCGACGTTGAGGAGGTCTGTACAATGCAATGTAATAGCATCTGTTGAGGGCTGCACGGGAGTGAATATAGCATGGCAGAGTCCCCTGGCCAGTCCACTCAGCTAATATCAGACCGTTGGAAAGTCGACGAGGGCTTGCAACTTGCTCTGACACCAGATATTGAGGATTCAAGTGCTTGTTGACGTTGTAGATGACAATAAGCACTTTAGGTGCCCTTGGTGGGGCAGCTCGGAGTTTGATGTTGGCATATTTGTGAGTGAGAAGTTTGTCTATAAATGCTGAATCATTAGGCACAAAGACGTAGTTATCCTCATCACGGACAAACTTGATCGTTTTCTCATGATTGTTTACACTAGCTTCGAAAAACCAGTTAAACTTGGTCTCTTGATCAGTGTTGTTAGGGAAATCTAACCTGACAGCTTTGGGAGGGTGTGCGCCCACTGTATTGCTTTCAGCAAGCTTTCTCTGGAAGCCTCGTTCTTTTTTCCGAGCCTGTTTACTAAAATATGTTTCAAATCTGCCTTCACCATCATCTACGTCAACACCATCAGCTATACTCATAGCTGACAGGAGTTTCACACTGGCGATGGGCTAAAGGATACCGGTGAATAGAAGGGACAAGGAAGGGATATTCACCTCGCTAGACACAGGCAATATGGGTGTAGTGGCCTGCGGGTCGCAGTGCGATTTTCAAGGTTATTCACAGGGCCACAGTCGTCTCGAGAGTTACCAATATTGCACTACTCGTTAATTACTCCAAACCCGCAGCACTTAACACAGCTAGCACACGTGTCTAGGAATGACAGACAAATTTTCACTCTGTGGACAAATAAATCAGCACAAACTTAATATGTTTATAGATGAACCTCTGGCTTGTTACAGTTAAAAAGCCGTCTCCGAAGGAGTTATCAGGTACTAGCCTTTCAAAATGGAAAACTAATTCCAGTGTTTCACTAGGTATGTCACAACTCACACACAAGAGTTCTAACAACGCTGAAGGTACGGCCGGAACACTGTAGAACGTTCACAAAGGCATTCTGGGATTCAGAAGAGATGTAACTGCAGTGTAACTTGACCTTGGCAAGCTGGCTTGGAGTGCTGTTTAGCCTGGATCGGTTAAACTCGCCCTTATCCCATATGTAGATAATGGCAACGAGCTAAGGGATACCGGTGAATAGGAAAGTCGAGGAAGGGACATTCACCTCACTGGACACATGCAGTATGGGTGTAAGTGGCATGCGAGTCTTATAGTGCCATTTTCAAGGTCACCCAGCAGGCCAGACATTCCTCACTCATTTTAAGCCTACATAGGCTCTGATGGTAGCACAATGTCCTAAGTCAGTGAAATCCACTCGTGTAAATAGTTACAACAAATCTGCAGCACTTAACACTTCTGGCACAAACTTACAACAAATCTGCAGCACTAAACACTTCTAGCACAAACTTACTATGTTTATAGGTGAACCTCTGGCATGTCCCACTTAAAAAGTCAGTACTGCAATGCTCGTTAAATTGTTCTTAACTAAGCCACTACAGGAAACACTGGTATGCCAGCAGCACTGTAGAATGTATACGTATACATGCTGAGCCTTAGGCCAGCTGTAACTGCAGGCTACCTTAGTTTGTTCTGGCTAGCTTGGAATGCTGCTTTCAAGCCTGCTTGAATGTGCTTGCTAAGCCCGTGTCAACCACTTGGATATTTGCTTGTAGCAGGCAGGTAGGCACACAGGAGACATATTCGTAAGATGAGTGGAGTGCGGCACAGAGGACTGACACGGGCACTCAAGCATTTATGTGGTCTGGCAAAAACCGCCTCTAGACCATAAGTAAATAGAGGCGAATGGCTGAGTTCCAAATCGAGGAAGGAGGGGAGAGAGGCGAGGTGGAGTGAAGGTGTAGCCTCCTACAGCCACTTCAAATCACGATGTTTGTGTTTCACTGGGTATATCACTAGTCACAGTTCACACATAAGAGTTCCAGCAGCAATTCAGCTGCGCTCCAACGATATTTGTTGCATGATGAGTTATCAGTCGGGTGAGATAAGCAGTTCTGATAGAGAAGGCCTAGGACTTCACTCAACACACACGTCCTCTCCCCTCAACCACTCAGGCTTAACTGTAGCCGCAACAGAGACGTCTTTCTGCAAACGGCATGTGACATCAACAAGAGATGGCATTACTAGTTTCAAGTAATCGTTTTCTGACAAGGCATCCCCTGTGGAGAAACTACTACTCGAACTAGCAGTCATTGCAGGGATAGACTGTGCACTCAAGGCAGTCTGAGTGTCCTCGGACACTTGAGGCAATGGAACACTATCCTGCAAGTCTGAAGGTGTAGGTGGAACACAGATAGGAGTGACAGAATTACCAGTGCCTGACCGCTTGGGTATGCTACTGGAGAATGCATTGGCTTGTAAGGACTTAATGCATACATCATACTCTGCAGCAGTATGACAGATTTCTGATCCAAGCTGGTAACCCCAGAATGGAATGATCAAGTCGTCAATTTGTGCATGCCATCGGTATGGGTTGAGCACAATGCGTAAGTCTCGCATGGAAGCAAATCCCAGTAGAAGGTCACCAGGGAAAGTAATCTGGTCGACAACAAGAAAAGCAGCAGTAAAGTCTCTGCCTTGGATAGTAAAGGTGAGCAAAGTCTGACCTCGGACTCGCAGAAGGGAACCAGCTACTCCACTAAGGGAGGTTACAGTAGTTGGTTCAACGAGGAGGACACGGCGTAACTGCTTCTCTTTAAACAAGCTAGACCTAATGATATTAACTTGCGCACCAGAGTCCATGAACACATGAACGGGCGCATTATGGACAGAAGCTTGTACTAATGGACCAATCGTTACGTTAGGAGTTATATGCAAACAGAAAGGTGAGTTGTCATCGGAGAAGGCATTTTCTACTTCATCCCCAAATTCCTCTACGTCAGAGACGTGTGAAGCAACATCATCAGCAGGATTGTCATTCTCGAGACTGCTTAAGGCTTCAAAGGAATTGTGAATGGGGATGGTGTACTCATTTTCACCTACTGTCACCATGGGACGGTTTGACGGGGGCGCTCGAATTCCCCTGAATTGGAAGAATGAGCCTGGTTCTGGTTATTTTGAGAACCACGATGTCTGTTTCCTCTACGGGTTCTGTGGTTGGAACGGCCACGGAAAGACCTAGAGTACTGAAGGTTGTAGAGAGCATTGCACTCAGATGTGTCATGTCCATGAATTCTATGATAAGTACAGTAGGGAAGATCTGACTGGTACTCATCATCAGTACGACGCTTCTTAGGGTGACTGTCATGACAATTAATAGCAATATGGCCACGGTAACCACAATTGTAGCAAACTCTTTGACTGTGGGTACTGTACGTACTACGGGTGCTACGGGAATGATGGCTCTTAACACTTGCTTTGGATGATGGGCGCGAGTGATTAAGGTTGGGAGTTTTGGTAGTAGCACAAACTAGAGGAGGTACAGGATTGGACAAGGTGTTTGGTATAGACTTACGATAAGGGAAGGTTCCCTCGGGACACAAATTTCGTACATGGATTAGAGCTGCAAGCGGTCCCATAGTAGCATCTAGCAGACTTGAATTGTACACATACCTAGATGTTGGTGGCATTAGTTGTTTAATAACTCCAAATGCAGCTAATTTGGCAAACCCATCAAGGGCTGGTTTATCGTTATCTTTAAGGTACTTTGAATTTTGACCTGCTTTAACGAATGAGGACATTAGGTTATTAAGACAAAGAGCAAACTCATCTAATGACTCTTCTGGTCTTGGAGCTGTGCAAACTAATTCTTTGAGAACAACGAACGGATCGGTTTCTCGCACCGGTTCAAGATAATTGCGAATTAACTGTTCATAATCTTGCCACCTGGTTAGATCTTGGAAGTCCTTCATACGAATTAAGTTAAATACATTTGAGGCTGCTGGAGAACGGGCTAGGCTCTCCTTTCCGATACTTATTAAACAACTCTCAGATGGAAGACCATCAACTGAAGCATTAGCTCTGGCTCTAACTGCGGTAAACCAACCTTCAAGGTTGTCTGGGTCACCATTGAACAATGGCATAGCATCATACAGATCACGACTGAAATTACGCAGGCTAGAAGTCTGAGTATGTCTATCGTTTGATAAGGAGTTACTCGAATTTTGGGCTGACGCATTAATGGTTGTACTAGCAGCATGTGCTGAGGCATCGCTTGAGAAAACTTGAGACATATTTGCAAAATGTAAAACAAGACTTTAGAGAAACAAAAGAAAATGTAGCTGAGGAACACACAACACAGTGGACTCAAATGGAAAAAAAAATGCTTAACGATTCTGCATAAGTAATTAAAAGTTGACAGGTTACACAGTAAGTAAAGAACTCACACACGAAAAATATGCAACTGAATGAACAACACTTGAAAATCAAGAGAACTTGTACTTTACTCAAATCTGATTTGCTCAACTTTTACTTTAAATTGAATGAATGGCACAGGGAAATACACAATAAAATGATAGAATGGACTCAATAAAACTTGTGCAAAAAATAAAACAGATGCACAATTCACTGAAATAAAATAAAATGGCACACAAAGAATAAAATATTATGCACAGAACAGAGCATAAGAAACTGCACTGAAATAAACTGTAGCAATGTTGCAAAATTACAATTCCTAATCAACAAGTACTGCATAAAATTTTCTGCAAGAAAACTTTAATGGCAACACAATATTTGCACAAGAATTATTGCAAAATGAATCAATGTGCAATAATAAAAAATATTACACACACAAGAAAAAAAATATATCAAGGAATGAGCCGATTGAACACTTTAACTCTTAACTGCAACTTAAACAACACTTAACAAGCAAAAGAACAATTTACTCTAAAAGAAGAACTTAAAAATTGCACTAAGAGTGAATTTGTTCAATGAAAAATGAAAAATAATAGGTGCTAAAACACAGAACAAAAGCTTGAACACTTACAGTAATGCAGAACACAACACATCAACATAAACACAATACTAGAATTTTCTTGCTATGAAACTTGATGTGTGAAAAAATTTGTAAAAATGATTTCTTGCTTGCACAAAATAATGGCACTATTGTCTGTGGAAATAAGACAAATTAGACACTGGCTAAATGAAAGAATATGAACACAAGAATGTTCAACACACAGGGAACAAAACAAGAATACACAAATACTGGGAAGAAAAAAAAATATAACAGGCAACACTGAGTTGTGATGCAGAATATGAGGTGAAAAATTTACTGAAATACTTCACTGGAATACTGAGAACACTAGGCGACTCTGAAGTGTAAACACAAGTTCTATACTGCTCATATGTTGCACATACAACAAAGGAAAAACACTAAGTACTTACTTCAAGTGTATAAAAAGACACACAACACAACAGACATAAGATAATGCACGAAAATTAACACTGAATTAAGGAGATTAAAAGAAATTAATGCAATCAGTACATGATAAACACTGAGTCTGATCAAGAGTCACTGAATGTCACTAAGAGAAAAATCACTGGAAACACAAAAGAAATGTCTCAACACTCGCAAATGTCTCTATGGAAAAAAAAAATATTATCGCTGTAACGACTTGGTGAAGAATGAGGTTGATGGTAGTGGAGAGTAGAGGATTGTTTATGTCGTCTTGCTGCTGTCCTCTGCACACGTGATCGTAGAATTGCACTTACATCGACGAGAGACACACACAGGAGGCTTTTAACGGTGGTGCAAAAACACACTCTAGCTCTTGACCCCCTATGTGGTCCTTAAAATATGGTGCTACAACCCTTAGTAGTGCACCAAAACACTGAAGAAGTTAGGTGAGTGGGTAATGGCTGAGTGAGACATCTGAGTCTGCGTGGTGAGTGTAGTTGGGTTTGTGGGTATAGCAGGCTAAGACCGGCAATGGTGAGACACACGTGGTCGTGGGTGGCTGGGTCTGTGGGTTGAATGGCGTAAGCCCCACTGAGGACAGCCACACTGCCACGAACATAATTCTAAGCCGACTGACTTAAAAACAACCCACAAAATACCACAACACCACAAGGATGAAAAAAGAACACTCAGAATTGCTTGGAGCTTGAATCAGAAGCGATGAAGACTACTCACGTGGCTTGCTTGAGTACTGGGGTAAGACACCTGGGTTAGTTGCAAGCTGGCTTATTTTAACCCTTCACACAGAATAGCTTGACAAAGAGACTGACCAGTGGATGGTGTAGAAGCTTGTAGGAGCTTGGGAGGGAGAACTGGCTTGAGGTAGCTGGCTGGCATTAACCTCGGTAGGCCTACTCACAAGATGGGTGGCTCGGTCGAAATTTATCTCCAGAAATCGCTGTAATCGTCAGAATTACAGACCCTCCGATGCCACCATTTATCGTAGGGGTTCTTAAGCTGGAGATTCGTCTGTAAAAGCTTGCATTTGTGGTCACAGAGGTGCCTGTGCTAACTTTCCTATGGTGTAGAAATATACCTAGTTGGATGAATCTTATTGTGGCTAGCTGGTCTAGTGGCTAACGCGATGGGCTGGAGTATGTTTTTTTCGGCCATATCTCTGCAACCTACGCTACCCTCTTCTAGTAACCTTTAAGTAAGCTCGGTACTTAACTGCTCTTCAACAGAAATAGCTGCATTAACAAAAGTAATTTTCAGCAGGAACTGCCGGAGGTTACACAACACCTCAAAGATATGGGAAATCCAGTACTTGGCACATTTGCATCAATTCTTCTCTCCAAGTTAACAACTTTTGTCAACAACTGCCTGGCTGGGCAGATTCTAGAAGAAATTAAACCTTTCTTTTATGGAGCCTCATTATGCACTGAAGAAAGATGAGGGAATCAGAACCAGTGCTGTTGGTAGCACTCTGCCATCTCGTTGCCTCTTCACAGACCTATGGAAAACATTTGATACAGTTGACCACGATCTCTTGCACCTAAAACATGAACATTATGTGGTAAGAGGACACTCACTCAGTTACCTTAAGTAACATCTTAGCAATAGACACCAGTATGTATATACAAATGTTGTTGCCTCTGCCACACAGCCTGTTCTAGTTGGAGTCCCCCATTGGAGTGCCCTTGGAGCAACTGGGAACAACCAACAGCCCCTCCCAGCAGACAGAGCTAAAAGCTACTGTGACTTCACCTCTACAGAGGACCTAAAACATGCAATCAAATTAACATCCACCAGGACACTGACACATCCCCAAAGCAGCTCGTCCTCAAGCCACAAGCAAATTTGCTAAGCTCTTGAAGAAAGTCAACAATGCTCCTGCAAACAATGGATCCTGGCACAACCTACTGCTATTTGGCAATGCCTGTCTGGCTGTCCCACCAAGAAAGGACAAGACCCTAGCAACATCTGTTATTAAGGCAATAAATGTATTCTCTAGAGATGACAACCTCATCTGTCTTCCCTCTATGGCAACAAACACCCGCCAGGCAAATGTCACCAATAGACACCTGATGCCTCAAAAATCAGAGCCCCCCCCAAAAAAAAAATAGAGAAAAGTAATACTACTGGAGCACTGAGGATTATAACCACTGAAGATACCATCGCCCCTAAGGATGTCATCACAGCACAAGCCTTGAAGGAAAAACATCTAGCCAGTGCTCCCAAGATCATCATTTACCTCCTTGACATTGCAGCAGGTGAAGAACATTTAACCCTACAGGACACTGATGTGTATAAAACCACCTCGCAGAGTTGGGTTTAAATGTACATAGCCTGTATAATTAGTTGTTCAAGATGAATCAAGTTGTCCACTGTGTGTTTGTTATTAGCTGATTAGTTTTTCAGATTTTTTTTTTTTTGTGTGTTCACGTCCCCTCCGAATTCTGAGATTAGCAGTAATGATCTGTGTGCACCAGATCTGCCTGTGCTGTTAATTTACTTTCACCTTTGTAAATATATATTTATTCTTCCTCAGAATCCGTAGAGTGCATGAATACAGATCGATCGATCAATTCCATCCTTTATTATACCATGCTTTGTTCTTATAATTCGTAATGCATTACATTAACACCTATTACGTTAACATCCATTACGATATCATCCATTAGTTCTAAGTTACATATGTCTTTTCTATTGTATAGAATCAGCCCAGACCCACCTGCCTGTTCAGCCTATAGCTGTACAGTATTGTATGTCAAGATGACATACGTAACATGACCGAGCTGTCAGCATAGTTGCTGATCCCCTGTATATGTAAATGTTATCTGAGTATTGTAGTTAGTACCATCCATATGTTTACATACATGACACCTTGCTAGGCTCAGTGACCAGCATGTGTGACGTCACGTGATGCCACATGAGTGCGTGGGATGCACTGCCTCGGCCTCAGTAGATCTACTTAGCAGCAACAGGCAGGTTGGGCCTCTCCCCCTTCTCACACTCTGCAATATAGTGCTACCATCCAACAAGCGTGTTTAACTCCAACCATCACATCTCCATGAACCCTCCCAACAATGCTGCTGTTCAACAGAGCGAACAGTAATAACATAAATTCTGCTTACAGTGTTTCGATAGGTGGCACTCCACATTATGCATTGTATGGTGTAGACCAGCGTTTGCCCTATGAGTTGTTATATTCAACACTGAAACCCAATTTCAATCCTGATGATTTCATAGCCACTCATACCAGTCTAGCTCAAAGTGTTTTCAGGAGAGTCCGAGAAACACTTCGTAAATCAGCAGCAGAATTTATAAGTCACTAATAGTTGTGCTAAGCCTACAAAGGTTAAAGTGGGTTCGAGAGTAATGCTAACTTCCAAAAAACATCCACAATGCCTAAGCTCGATCAAAAGTTTGTTGGTCCTTATTAAGTACAGTGGAACCTCAAAAATCGAACTGCTCCCAAAACGACCAATTATGTAAGTGTATTTTTGTAAGTGCTTTTATAGGTGCATTTTTGAGGGTCTGAAATGGACTAATCTAATTTACATTATTCCTGATGGGAATAAATTCATTCGGTAAAGGCACTCGAACAGCCTTCTGGACCGAAGAAAGTTCGATATTTGAGGCTCCACTGTATAAAGTTAGAGAAATTAGTACAGGTCAGTATATAGACAGCCTGTACTGTCAGAACAGACAGCCTAAGCCATCTGTTCTGACTAGTTCATATTTTGTGGCATTTAAGTGCTGGCCTCTGTAGGCTCACCCAGGTCAGTGGGAGGCTGGGCCCAGTCGCTCTCACTCCCCGGCCGACTGACTTGATAGGCACAAGTGCTCCCCCTCCACACACTGGCTAGCGGTCATTCCCTCACACTGCCGGTTGTGTACTCACTCCTATCCAATTAAAGCCAAACTAGTCCATGGCCGTATCACTGCTACCTATGCTACCTCCATTGGCACTAAACCGCTGTTTAACAGCAAGAACAGTAATAACAGTGGTGACAGCAGAGTCAATGGCATTGTGAGCCTACTCGGGGTGGAGGGGTCGATGCCCATCAACACCATCGGTCAATGCCAGTCAACATCATCCATCATCATCCAACTCACCTGCTGGCCTAAAGAGTTATCTGTTACTCCCAGTGTCTTGACAGGGCCTGAGATAGTTCTTCGTCCTAGATTTTTCCACAAAATCTGGACATAGGCGTCACAGCATCATCTCCAGCCTTAGCAGTCACGTGTTACCTCATCACTCTCTCTACAGCCCTTCAACACTCTCCAGCACCATTCTCCTGCCTCCTACAGCGTCTATACACCCTTCTCAGATACAAGAAGTAGAGGTGAGGTCGTTTAGTGTGTTGGCTTTGCGTGGCTCCACACGTGACCACGAGGCAGCTCTGGGGTTGGTTGATACCCTAGTCAGCGTGTAAACACACCCGTCTCCTCTACAACCTTCTCAACTACGCAACTACGTCCATCTCACCGTCAGCGTGTGTTGTGTTCTTCCCAGTTTCCTCCAAGAAGTTCTACCTGGCTTAACCACATGGGGACCCAGTTGGCTTAGCCCCTAAGCCAGCCTAGTTCAGCACCCATGCCGTCTACAGCAGCTCGTGACTCATCGTTGTGTCTACAACTACTCAGCGTCTATGTATTTTCAGCCAGTGCAGTTTTTTTGTGTTGCCCAGTTAAATTTTTCTTTTCCTTGCTGTTACATTCCCAGTTCATCACCAGTTTTGTTTTTCCCCAGTGAATAGTTGCAGTAAAACCTCCTCATACCAGTTCATAGCTTCACCTAAGATTTTTTTTAGCACGTTTATGTAGTTCTCCATGTGCCAAAGCCGCAGTCAATCAGCATGCCCAGACATGCTTGCCAGTGTAAACAAACCATGCACAGTAGTGGATCACGCCGAGATAGCCACATTTTCTCACTTGTTCTACCTTCACAGAGTTCTCCAGCCTTTCCTGTTCTTCCCAAGTCCATTCTGATAATTTTTCCTACATCACTGAAGCCCCATAGCAGTGTACAAATGGTACGAGGCATGCAGTGTTACCAGTGCATCACTGAAAGTTTCAGGACCTTCAGCACCTAGTACCTTCGTCCATCTCCTGCACTCAAAGTTAAGTAAACAGTGACTTACCTAGCATTTCCTAATATTTTGTGACATTATTTAACTGTCCTGCACCAATACAGTTGTCGCTGAAGCCATACTTCAGTAAATTGTTCAGTTTTAGTCATCACTGTATGTCAGTATAGCTACTGAATCCCCTTACATGTGTTGTATAACTTAGCTGAGTATTATAGTACTATCCATGTGTTTTTATAGAAGATCCTTATTAGGCCTAGTGATTGTATGACATCACGGGATGTGCATGAGTGAATGGGACCCGCTACCTTGCTCTCATTCCACGCTTAGACATACAGCAGGCAAGAAGGCAGGCTGGGCCCTTCCCTTACCACAGTCTGACAATATATAGCGTTACCATCCAACAAGTGTGTTTACCTTCAATCATCATATCTCCTTCCGAACCCCACGACAAATTGGTGGCAGCAGAGGGTCTGTAATTCTGACGATTTCAGCAATTTCTGGAGATAAATTTCTACTGAGTCGGTCGCCATCTTGTGACGCTAGGCCTGCCGAGAAGGGTAACGTTCAACCTACCTCAAGCCACTACTCGACCTAGCGTCTACCAGCCTCTACATTATTCACTGGTCAGTCTCACTGTATTAGTGTTTATCTGCTTATTTGCATCACTCCCGAGGGGTTGACCCGAGTTTGCAAAGTAAGCCAAACCAGCACGACAGTCTGTGGTGGGGGAGTCAGACCAAGTCCTGTCCAGCCTAACCTTACGCCATCCATCCTTGCCTGCCAAGCCAGCTTTTCACCCCTGCTGTGCTCATCGTTAGAAGTTATCAAGCCATTCTGTGTGAAGGGTTAAGCCAAGCCAGCCAGCGACTAACCCAGGTGACTAACCCAGTACTCAAGCAAGCCACGTGGGTACAGTGTTCCTCATCGCTTTGTGGTTCAAGTTCTAGTCATTGTGAGTGTTTTATCATCCCTGTGGTGTTGTGGTGTTTCGTGGGTTTGTTTTTAAGCCAGCCCAGCTTAGAATATTTTTCGTGCCTAGTGCGGGTGTCCCCAGTGAGGCTTACACCGTTCATCCCATAGGCCCAGTCACCATGCAGTGTCTCACCACCGCCCTGCCTCACCCACCCACTCACTACCACTGTTTTGTACCCTTATTATGGGTTCTAGCACCATATTTCAAGGACCACATAGGGGATCAAGAGCCAGAGTGTGTTTTCTTGTCAGTGGTGCCATCGTTAAAAGCCTCCAGTGTGAGTCCATTATCGATTTAAGATTTATTTTGAATTTTGTGCAATTTTTGCTACCAGTGTTTACAGTTCAACTCATTTTTTATAAATTTTATTGCTAGTCTCCTGGTGCAATTATTAAATACTCTTAGCATCATTTTGTGTATTCCCCTGTAGTTCATTCACTCGCATACATCTCTTATTTTGTGTTTCAGAGTGTACCACTATTTTTTTTGTTATTGTTTCACTCAAATTATTTCCATCACTAAGCAGTTTACCTAGTACCATGGTGCTGTATTCTCTCTGACTCCATGTTGAATTGTAGCCAGTGCATACCATTTCTTGCTCTGACCTGTTTACCCTCTTCATAACCTGCTTTGCATTTGAACAATTGACGTCATGACTAAGACACGCAGTGACCGTACCGCTAGTCCAGTTCCTGCTGACGCTGGCAATGGTGCCTTAGCTGGCGTGACCACGCGGCGGGAGGACAATGCTTCCCTGACAGTCGGTCAAGTTGTGGCTCACTTCTCGACCACTAGTGGGTCGGCTAGCCGTCCATATCCGACCCTTCTTTTTGACGGTTGTTCGAATAGGTTAGAGCCATGGCTGCAGTCAGTCGAGAGGACTGTTAAGGCCCAATTTGATAGTCCAATGGACGCACAGTACATTCGTGCTGCTGTTGCAGCAGTGGATCTCACCCAGGATGATATAGGCACCTTTGTGCAGCTCAATCGCATTTGTGAGATTCAGTCTTGGGTTGAGCTTAAGGAGGAATTTAGGCACTATTTTTGGTCTAGTCGCCAACGCCATTACCTTGAGATTCTGACCAGTGTCTTTGCTGAATGTCAGTACAGGCATGAAAGACCCCCGATTTGCTGGTTGGAGCAAGCCGCCAAAGATTTTACTGATGCCATACGTTCCACTAAGTGGGTGACTGGTGATGACAGTATTAAAGTTAAAGACATCATCCCCATGCTAGCTGTAGGCATCATGCAGAGGGACACCCCCCTAATCTCCAGGGTGCCATTGATGCACTAGGACTCGGCCCTGAGCACGAAGTCTTGGGTGCATACGATGCCATTGATGCAATCAAGCCACCTGCCGAGAAAGGTTTGTCGCTTTGCCGATGATCCTATGCCTGTCCTTCTGGCACCATCCACAGTGATCCTGCCAGTGCAGCTGGAAGTCACTTTTGCCGCTGCTGTCAGACAGCTAACACTCGCCTGAGTAAAAATAATGCCTACAGTAACAACAGTCGGTCCCATACAAAGAAGCCATCACCGACTTCCTGGACCAAGGCAAAACGTGGCCAGCACACACCACTTCCAGCATCACCTGCTAAGCATGTAGTTGTCAGCATAGTTGCTGATCCCCTTATATGTGTTGTATAGCATATCATAGTACCATCCATGTGCTTTATATAGAAGATCCCTAGGCCGAGTGACTGTATGACGTCACGGGATACAGCATGAGTCAGTGAGACAAGCTGCCTCCCTCTCAGTCAATGCATAGGCATAGAAGAAGGCAGAACACGGCAGGCTGGGCTCCATCTCCCATTACCACCGTCTGACAATATAGCATTACCATCCAACAAGTGAGTTTACCTTATCCATCAATCTCCTACCGAACCCCACACAACAATTTGGTGGCAACGGGGGGCCTGTAATTCTGACGATTACAGAGATTTCTGGAGATAAATTTCTACTGAGCCGGCTGCCATCTTGTGACTAGGCCTCCCAAGCAGGGTAACGCTCGACCTACCTCAAGCCAGCCAGCTACCCCTGCAAGCGTCTACCAGCCTCTACATTATTCACTGGTCAGTCTTTGTATTGGTGTTTATCTGCTTATTTGCATCACTCCCAAGGGGTTGACCTGAGTTTGCAAAATAAGCCAGCAACCAGTCTGTGGTGAGGGAGTCAGTCCAGCCTAACCTACTCCATCCAGCTTTGCCTGCCAAGCCAGCTTTCCACCCCTGCTGTGCTCATCGTGAGAAGTTATCAAGCTATTAGGTGTGAAGGGTTAAGATAAGCCAGCCAGCAACTAACCCAGGTGTCTTACCCCAGTACTCAAGCAAACCACGTGGGTACAGTCTTCCTCATCGCTTTGTGCTCAAGCTCCAAGCCATTCTGAGTGCTTTTTCATCCCTGTGGTATTTTGTGGGTCTGTTTTTAAGCCAGTCGGCTTAGAATTATCTTCACGCCAGTCAGGGTGTCCCCAGTGAGGCTTACGCCATTCATCCCATAGGCCCACTCACCACGCGGTCTGTTGCCACTGCCCAGCCCCAGCTGCCTCACTCAGCCACTCACCCAACCACTACCACTGTGTTTTGGTACACTACTACGGGTTCCAGCACCATATTTTAAGAACCACATAGGGGGTCAAGAGCTAGAGTGTGTTTTGTGCCATCATTAAAAAGCCTCCTGTGTGAAGTTTATCGTCGATGTAAGCGCAATTCTAAGATCATATGTGCAGAGGACAGTAGCCAGCCGCAAGACGACATAAACATCCTCCACCACCTTCCACCTCATTCTTCACCAAGTCGTTACAGCTATAATATTTTTTATAGAGACATTTGCGAGTGTTGAGACATTTCTTCTCATGTTCCCAGTGATTTCTTAGTGACATTCAGGAACTCTCGATTAGACTCAGTTTATTATATACTGTTTGCAATATTTTTTTATCTTCTTAATTCAGTGTTAATTTTCATGCTATTATTTCATGTCTGTTGTGTTGTGTTTCTTTTTTATACAGTTGAAGTAAGTACCTTAGTGTTTTTCCTTTGTTATGTGTGCAACATATAAGCAGTATAGAACTTGTATTTACACTTCAGAATCACCTAGTGTTCTCAGTATTCCAGTGAAGTATTTCAGTAATTTATTACCTTATATTCTGCATCACAACTCAGTGTCGTCTGTTATATTTTCCTCCCAGCATTTGTGTATTCTTGTTTTGTTCTCTCTGTGTGTTGAACATTTTTGTGTTAATTCTTTTCATTCAGCCAGTGTCTAATTTGTCTTATTTCCACAGACAATAGTGCCATTATTTTGTGCAAGGAAGAAATTATTTTCCAAATTTTTCACACATCAAGTTTCATAGCAAGAAAATTCTAGTATTGTGTTTATGTTGATGTGTTGTGCTCTGCATCACTGTAAGTGTTCAAACCCTTTTGTTCTGTGTTTTTTGCACCTATTATTTTTCATGTTTCATTGAACAAATTCACTCTTAGTGCAATTTTTGAGTTGTTCATTTAAAGTAAATTGTTCTTTTGCTTGTTCAGTAAGTGTTGTCTTGTCAGCATAGTTGCTGATCCCTGTGTTATATAGCATAGCATATTAGTATCATCCATGTGCTTTGGATAGGAGATCCCTTGTAGGCCTGTGACTTTGTGTGACATCACGGGATGCGCATGTGTAGGCTCGTACCTCTGCCTCCCTCTCACTCGGCGGCAGACCATCCAGACTAGTACACGGCAAGGCTGGGCTCCATCTCCCATCAACTCAGTCTGACAATATATGTTACCATCCAACAAGTGTGTCTACCTTCAACCCGCGATATCTCCATTTAAGAACCCCTACGATAAATGGTGGCATCGGAGGGTCTGTAATTCTGACGATTACAGCGATTTCTGGAGATAAATTTCGACCGAGCCGCCCATCTTGTGAGTAGGCCTACCGAGGTTAATGCCAGCCAGCTACCTCAAGCCAGTTCTCCCTCCCAAGCTCCTACAAGCTTCTACACCATCCACTGGTCAGTCTCTTTGTATTAGTGTTTATCTGCTTATTTGCATCACTCCCGAGGGGTTGACCCGAGTTTGCAAAATAAGCCAGCTTCCAGTCTGTGGTGGGGGAGTCACAACAACGGAGTCCTAGTCCACCCTAGCCTACCCCATCCAATTCTTTTGCCTGCCAAGCCAGCTTCCACCTCTGCTGTGCTCATCGTGTGAAGTTGTCAAGCTATTCTGTGTGAAGGGTTAAAATAAGCCAGCTAGCAACTAACCCAGGTGTCTTACCCCAGTACTCAAGCAAGCCACGTGAGTAGTCTTCATCGCTTCTGATTCAAGCTCCAAGCAATTCTGAGTGTTCTTTATTCATCCTTGTGGTGTTGTGGTATTTTGTGGGTTGTTTTTAAGTCAGTCAGCTTAGAATTATGTTCGTGGCAGTGTGGCTGTCCTCAGTGGGGCTTACGCCATTCAACCCACAGACCCAGCCACCCACGACCACGTGTGTCTCACCATTGCCGGTCTTAGCCTGCTATACCCACAAACCCAACTACACTCACCACGCGGACTCAGATGTCTCACTCAGCCATTACCCACTCACCTAACTTCTTCAGTGTTTTGGTGCACTACTAAGGGTTGTAGCACCATATTTTAAGGACCACATAGGGGGTCAAGAGCTAGAGTGTGTTTTCGCACCACCGTTAAAAGCCTCCTGTGTGTGTCTCTCATCGATGTAAGCACAATTCTACGATCACGTGTGCAGAGGACAGCAGCAAGACGACATAAACAATCCTCTACTCTCCACTACCATCAACCTCATTCTTCACCAAGTCGTTACAGCGATAATATTTTTTTTTTCCATAGAGACATTTGCGAGTGTTGAGACATTTCTTTTGTGTTTCCAGTGATTTTTCTCTTAGTGACATTCAGTGACTCTTGATCAGACTCAGTGTTTATCATGTACTGATTGCATTAATTTCTTTTAATCTCCTTAATTCAGTGTTAATTTTCGTGCATTATCTTATGTCTGTTGTGTTGTGTGTCTTTTTATACACTTGAAGTAAGTACTTAGTGTTTTTCCTTTGTTGTATGTGCAACATATGAGCAGTATAGAACTTGTGTTTACACTTCAGAGTCGCCTAGTGTTCTCAGTATTCCAGTGAAGTATTTCAGTAAATTTTTCACCTCATATTCTGCATCACAACTCAGTGTTGCCTGTTATATTTTTTTTTCTTCCCAGTATTTGTGTATTCTTGTTTTGTTCCCTGTGTGTTGAACATTCTTGTGTTCATATTCTTTCATTTAGCCAGTGTCTAATTTGTCTTATTTCCACAGACAATAGTGCCATTATTTTGTGCAAGCAAGAAATCATTTTTACAAATTTTTTCACACATCAAGTTTCATAGCAAGAAAATTCTAGTATTGTGTTTATGTTGATGTGTTGTGTTCTGCATTACTGTAAGTGTTCAAGCTTTTGTTCTGTGTTTTAGCACCTATTATTTTTCATTTTTCATTGAACAAATTCACTCTTAGTGCAATTTTTAAGTTCTTCTTTTAGAGTAAATTGTTCTTTTGCTTGTTAAGTGTTGTTTAAGTTGCAGTTAAGAGTTAAAGTGTTCAATCGGCTCATTCCTTGATATATTTCTTTTCTTGTGTGTGTAATATTTTTTATTATTGCACATTGATTCATTTTGCAATAATTCTTGTGCAAATATTGTGTTGCCATTAAAGTTTTCTTGCAGAAAATTTTATGCAGTACTTGTTGATTAGCAATTGTAATTTTGCAACATTGCTACAGTTTATTTCAGTGCAGTTTCTTATGCTCTGTTCTGTGCATAATATTTTATTCTTTGTGTGCCATTTTATTTTATTTCAGTGAATTGTGCATCTGTTTTATTTTTTGCACAAGTTTTATTGAGTCCATTCTATCATTTTATTGTGTATTTCCCTGTTGCATTGAAAGTAAAGACAGCTCACTGTGCCATTCATTCAATTTAAAGTAAAAGTCGAGCAAATCAGATTTGAGTAAAGTACAAGTTCTCTTGATTTTCAAGTGTTGTTCATTCAGTTGCATATTTTTCTTGTGTGAGTTCTTTACTTACTGTGTAACCTGTCAACTTTTAATTACTTATGCAGAATCGTTAAGCATTTTTTTCTCCATTTGAGTCCACTGTGTTGTGTGTTCCTCAGCTACATTTTCTTTTGTTTCTCTAAAGTCTTGTTTTACATTTTGCAAATATGTCTCAAGTTTTCTCAAGCGATGCCTCAGCACATGCTGCTAGTACAACCATTAATGCGTCAGCCCAAAATTCGAGTAACTCCTTATCAAACGATAGACATACTCAGACTTCTAGCCTGCGTAATTTCAGTCGTGATCTGTATGATGCTATGCCATTGTTCAATGGTGACCCAGACAACCTTGAAGGTTGGTTTACCGCAGTTAGAGCCAGAGCTAATGCTTCAGTTGATGGTCTTCCATCTGAGAGTTGTTTAATAAGTATCGGAAAGGAGAGCCTAGCCCGTTCTCCAGCAGCCTCAAATGTATTTAACTTAATTCGTATGAAGGACTTCCAAGATCTAACCAGGTGGCAAGATTATGAACAGTTAATTCGCAATTATCTTGAACCGGTGCGAGAAACCGATCCGTTCGTTGTTCTCAAAGAATTAGTTTGCACAGCTCCGAGACCAGAAGAGTCATTAGATGAGTTTGCTCTTCGTCTTAATAACCTAATGTCCTCATTCGTTAAAGCAGGTCAAAATTCAAAGTACCTTAAAGATAACGATAAACCAGCCCTTGATGGGTTTGCCAAATTAGCTGCATTTGGAGTTATTAAACAACTAATGCCACCGACATCTAGGTATGTGTACAATTCAAGTCTGCTAGATGCTACTATGGGACCGCTTGCAGCTCTAATCCATGTACGAAATTTGTGTCCCGAGGGAACCTTCCCTTATCGTAAGTCTATACCAAACACCTTGTCCAATCCTGTACCTCCTCTAGTTTGTGCTACTACCAAAACTCCCAACCTTAATCACTCGCGCCCATCATCCAAAGCAAGTGTTAAGAGCCATCATTCCCGTAGCACCCGTAGTACGTACAGTACCCACAGTCAAAGAGTTTGCTACAATTGTGGTTACCGTGGCCATATTGCTATTAATTGTCATGACAGTCACCCTAAGAAGCGTCGTACTGATGATGAGTACCAGTCAGATCTTCCCTACTGTACTTATCATAGAATTCATGGACATGACACATCTGAGTGCAATGCTCTCTACAACCTTCAGTACTCTAGGTCTTTCCGTGGCCGTTCCAACCGCAGAACCCGTAGAGGAAACAGACATCGTGGTTCTCAAAATAACCAGAACCAGGCTCATTCTTCCAATTCGGGGGAATTCGAGCGCCCCAGTCAAACCGTCCCATGGTGACAGTAGGTGATAATGAGTACACCATCCCCATTCACAATTCCTTTGAAGCCTTAAGCAGTCTCAAGAATGACAATCCTGCTGATGATGTTGCTTCACACGTCTCTGATGTAGAGGAATTTGGGGATGAAGTAGAAAATGCCTTCTCCGATGACAACTCACCTTTCTGTTTGCATATAACTCCTAACGTAACGATTGGTCCATTAGTACAAGCTTCTGTCCATAATGCGCCCGTTCATGTGTTCATGGACTCTGGTGCGCAAGTTAATATCATTAGGTCTAGCTTGTTTAAAGAGAAGCAGTTATGCCGTGTCCTCCTCGTTGAACCAACTACTGTAACCTCCCTTAGTGGAGTAGCTGGTTCCCTTCTGCGAGTCCGAGGTCAGACTTTGCTCACCTTTACTATCCAAGGCAGAGACTTTACTGCTGCTTTTCTTGTTGTCGACTAGATTACTTTCCCTGGTGACCTTCTACTGGGATTTGCTTCCATGTGAGACTTACGCATTGTGCTCAACCCGTACCGATGGCATGCCCAAATTGACGACTTGATCGTTCCATTCTGGGGTTACCAGCTTGGATCAGAAATCTGTCATACTGCTGCAGAGTATGATGTACGCATTAAGTCCTTACAAGCCAATGCATTCTCCAGTAGCATACCCAAGCGGTCAGGCACTGGTAATTCTGTCACTCCCATCTGTGTTCCACCTACACCTTCAGACTTGCAGGATAGTGTTCCATTGCCTCAAGTGTCCGAGGACACTCAGACTGCCTTGAGTGCACAGCCTATCCCTGCAATGACTGCTAGTTCGAGTAGTAGTTTCTCCACAGGGGATGCCTTGTCAGAAAACGATTACTTGAAACTAGTAATGCCATCTCTTGTTGATGTCACATGCCGTTTGCAGAAAGACGTCTCTGTTGCGGCTACAGTTAGGCCTGAGTGGTTGAGGGGAGAGGACGTGTGTGTTGAGTGAAGTCCTAGGCCTTCTATATCAGAACTGCTTATCTCACCCGACTGATAACTCATCATGCAACAAATATCGTTGGAGCGCAGCTGAATTGCTGCTGGAACTCTTATGTGTGAACTGTGACTAGTGATATACCTAGTGAAACACAAACATCGTGATTTGAAGTGGCTGTAGGAGGCTACACCTTCACTCCACCTCGCCTCTCTCCCCTCCTTCCTCGATTTGGAACTCAGCCATTCGCCTCTATTTACTTATGGTCTAGAGGCGGTTTTTGCCAGACCACATAAATGCTTGAGTGCCCGTGTCAGTCCTCTGTGCCGCACTCCACTCATCTTACGAATATGTCTCCTGTGTGCCTACCTGCCTGCTACAAGCAAATATCCAAGTGGTTGACACGGGCTTAGCAAGCACATTCAAGCAGGCTTGAAAGCAGCATTCCAAGCTAGCCAGAACAAACTAAGGTAGCCTGCAGTTACAGCTGGCCTAAGGCTCAGCATGTATACGTATACATTCTACAGTGCTGCTGGCATACCAGTGTTTCCTGTAGTGGCTTAGTTAAGAACAATTTAACGAGCATTGCAGTACTGACTTTTTAAGTGGGACATGCCAGAGGTTCACCTATAAACATAGTAAGTTTGTGCTAGAAGTGTTTAGTGCTGCAGATTTGTTGTAAGTTTGTGCCAGAAGTGTTAAGTGCTGCAGATTTGTTGTAACTATTTACACGAGTGGATTTCACTGACTTAGGACATTGTGCTACCATCAGTGCCTACGTAGGCTTAAAATGAGTGAGGAATGTCTGGCCTGCTGGGTGACCTTGAAAATGGCACTATAAGACTCGCATGCCACTTACACCCATACTGCGTGTGTCCAGTGAGGTGAATGTCCCTTCCTCGACTTTCCTATTCACCGGTATCCCTTAGCTCGTCGCCATTATCTACATATGGGATAAGGGCGAGTTTAACCGATCCAGGCTAAACAGCACTCCAAGCCAGCTTGCCAAGGTCAAGTTACACTGCAGTTACATCTCTTCTGAATCCCAGAATGCCTTTGTGAACGTTCTACAGTGTTCCGGCCGTACCTTCAGTGTTGTTAGAACTCTTGTGTGTGAGTTGTGACATACCTAGTGAAACACTGGAATTAGTTTTCCATTTTGAAAGGCTAGTACCTGGTAACTCCTTCGGAGACGGCTTTTTAACTGTAACAAGCCAGAGGTTCATCTATAAACATATTAAGTTTGTGCTGATTTATTTGTCCACAGAGTGAAAATTTGTCTGTCATTCCTAGACACGTGTGCTAGCTGTGTTAAGTGCTGCAGGTTTGGAGTAATTAACGAGTAGTGCAATATTGGTAACTCTCGAGACGACTGTGGTCCCGTGAATGACCTTGAAAATCGCACTGCGACCCGCAGGCCACTACACCCATATTGCCTGTGTCTAGCGAGGTGAATATCCCTTCCTTGTCCCTTCTATTCACCGGTATCCTTTAGCCCATCGCCAGTGTGAAACTCCTGTCAGCTATGAGTATAGCTGATGGTGTTGACGTAGATGATGGTGAAGGCAGATTTGAAACATATTTTAGTAAACAGGCTCGGAAAAAAGAACGAGGCTTCCAGAGAAAGCTTGCTGAAAGCAATACAGTGGGCGCACACCCTCCCAAAGCTGTCAGGTTAGATTTCCCTAACAACACTGATCAAGAGACCAAGTTTAACTGGTTTTTTGAAGCTAGTGTAAACAATCATGAGTAAACGATCAAGTTTGTTCGCGATGAGGATAACTACGTCTTTGTGCCTAATGATTCAGCATTTATAGACAAACTTCTCACTCACGAATATGCCAACATCAAACTCCGAGCTGCCCCACCAAGGGCACCTAAAGTGCTTATTGTCATCTACAACGTCAACAAGCACTTGAATCCTCAATATCTGGCGTCAGAGCAAGTTGCAAGCCCTCGTCGACTTTCCAACGGTCTGATATTAGCTGAGTGGACTGGCCAGGGGACTCTGCCACGCTATATTCACTCCCGTGCAGCCCTCAACAGATGCTATTACATTGCATTGTACAGACCTCCTCAACGTCGATGTTATAAGTGTCAACGCTGGGGCCACATCGCCAGGAAATGCCCATCTAAGTCACACTGGTGTGCAGTGTGTGCCAATGCTCATCCTTCTGAACGGTGTTATGCTATGATCAAACAGCAACAGACTGTTGCTAAACAATGTATCAATTGTAAGACCTCAGGAGTCACAGCAGCTCATGCTAACTGCAGTGTGAGGGCTGATCGCATCGCAGCCAACCGCACTTCACCCTGTACCCTTCATAATGGCCCCCCAGGACTACCAGGTACCTCGGGTCCGAATACTGGCTCATGCCTGCCCTCAGACAATGGGGTTGAGCACCTCCCCTGGGGAGCACGTCAACAGACCTCCATCACGTCGGCTGTCAATACCAGCCTAGCTGAGTCAGCTGACAGTCAGCCAAATAGCTCAGCTGACCGGGACTTCACGTCTCCAGATGTTCCAAGTCTTGCTCCTGTGGTATACAACCTAATGTCGTGCATAAAAGTACTGGAAACACAACAATTTCTCCTGAAACAACAACTTGAACAACACAAGGAAGGATGTGTAGAGTGTACCAATAACAAGATTGTCACAATTTGTGAAAGCAAGTGTAAGGCTGCGGAACAAAGAGACATTCCTTACAGCTGGGCCCACGGATATTGATACAATATTCTCTTATTGTACCCAAGGCGCTTGTATTTTTCATCTGGTCTATTTGATACCTCCCGTATCTCTCACTCCAGTACTTTGTTATGACACTGGCATGAAGTGCCACAACACTACATGTTGAGTGCGAAGGAAGACTTCTGTTCTTGTGATCTGTGTTCGTTTATTCGAAAAAGTATTTTTTTTATATAAACCATCTTCAGTATACAACCACACTACATAGAGTGAGAGGCCAGTTACCTGCGAAAACCTGGATACTTTTACGCACATGAACAAAAGCGTGAGTTCATTACCTTTGTAAATTATGAATTCATTACCTCTGTAACTTGCTCAGCTATCAAAACTTTGGAGTCCAGTCCCTGGACCAATTATGTACCTCTGTAATCTTTTGACTACCGCCCACAGGATGGGTATGGGGTGCATAATAAACATATTAAACTAAAAACACGCGCACGCACGCACGTACACATACAATGCACACGCACGCACATAAGCACACACACACACACACACACACAGGGGGGACTACACAGGTATGAGAAACTTCCTGCAGGAGGTTCAGTGGGACAGAGAAATGGTAGGAAAATCAGTAAACGAGATGATGGAATATGTGGCAACAAAGTGCAAGGAGGCAGAGGAAAGTTTTGTTCCCAAGGGAAACAGAAATAATAGGAAGACCAAAACGAGTCCTTGGTTTACCCGAAGGTGTAGGGAGGCAAAAACTAAGTGCAACAGAGAATGGAAAAGGTACAGGAGGCATAGGACCCAGGAAAACAAGGAGATTAGTAGAAGAGCCAGAAACGAGTATGCGCAGATAAGGAGGGAGGCCCAGCGACAGTATGAAAACGACATAGCATCGAAAGTCAAATCTGACCCGAAACTGCTGTATAGCCACATTAGGAGGAAGACAACAGTCAAGGACCAGGTGATAAGGCTGAGGAAAGAAGGTGGAGAACTCACAAGAAACGATCAAGAGGTATGTGAGGAGCTCAACACGAGATTTAAGGAAGTATTTACAGTAGAGACAGGAAGGACTCTGGGGGGACAGACCAGATGGGGACACCAACAAGGAATACACCAACAAGTGTTGGGCGACATACATACAGATGAGGAGGAGGTGAAGAAACTGCTAAGGGACATCGATACCTCAAAGGCAATGGGACCGGACAACATCTCTCCATGGGTCCTTAGAGAGGGAGCAGATATGTTGTGCGTACCACTTACCACAATCTTCAACACATCCCTGGAAACTGGGCAACTACCTGAGGTATGGAAGACGGCAAATGTAGTTCCCATTTTCAAAAAAGGAGACAGAAAAGAGGCACTAAACTATAGACCTGTGTCATTGACGTGTATAGTATGCAAAATTATGGAGAAGATTATCAGGAGGAGAGTGGTGGAGCACCTGGAACGGAACAGGAGTATAAATGCCAACCAGCACGGATTCACGGAAGGCAAATCCTGTGTCACAAACCTTCTGGAGTTTTATGATAAAATAACAGAAGTAAGACAAGAGAGAGAGGGGTGGGTTGATTGCATCTTCTTGGACTGCAAGAAGGCCTTTGACACAGTTCCTCACAAGAGATTAGTGCAGAAGCTAGAGCATCAGGCGCATATAACAGGAAGGGCACTGCAATGGATCAGAGAATACCTGACAGGGAGGCAACAACGAGTCATGGTACATAATGATGTATCACAGTGGGCACCTGTGACGAGCGGGGTCCCACAGGGGTCGGTCCTAGGACCAGTGCTATTTTTGGTATATGTGAACGACATGACGGAAGGGTTAGACTCAGAAGTGTCCCTGTTTGCAGATGATGTGAAGTTAATGAGGAGAATTAAATCTGATGAGGACCAGGCAGGACTTCAAAGAGACCTGGACAGACTGGACACCTGGTCCAGCAAATGGCTTCTCGAATTTAATCCTGCCAAATGCAAAGTCATGAAGATAGGGGAAGGGCACAGAAGACCACAGACAGAGTATAGGCTAGGTGGCCAAAGACTGCAAACCTCACTCAAGGAGAAAGATCTTGGGGTGAGTATAACACCGAGCATGTCTCCGGAAGCACACATCAATCAGATAACTGCTGCAGCATATGGGCGCCTGGCAAACCTGAGAACAGCATTCCGACACCTTAGTAAGGAATCATTCAAGACACTGTACACCGTGTATGTCAGGCCCATACTGGAGTATGCAGCACCTGTTTGGAACCCGCACTTGATAAAGCACGTCAAGAAACTAGAGAAAGTACAAAGGTTTGCGACAAGGTTAGTTCCAGAGCTAAGGGGAATGTCCTATGAAGAAAGATTAAGGGAAATCGGCCTGACGACACTGGAGGACAGGAGGGTCAGGGGAGACATGATAACGACATATAAAATAATGCGTGGAATAGACAAGGTGGACAAGGACAGGATGTTCCAGGGAGGGGACACAGAAACAAGAGGCCACAATTGGAAGTTGAAGACACAAATGAGTCAGAGAGATAGTAGGAAGTATTTCTTCAGTCATAGAGTTGTAAGGCAGTGGAATAGCCTAGAAAACGACGTAGTGGAGGCAGGAACCATACACAGTTTTAAGACGAGGTTTGATAAAGCTCATGGAGCGGGGAGAGAGAGGGTCTAGTAGCAACCGGTGAAGAGGCGGGGCCAGGAGCTAGGACTCGACCCCTGCAACCACAAATAGGTGAGTACAAATAGGTGAGTACACACACACACACACACACACACACACACACACACACACACACACACACACAGGCCCCCCAAACCACAGTGTTGGAAAGGAAACTGAAGGTATGGTACACAAACGCTGATGGAATAACAAATAAGTGGGAGGAGTGGCATGAAAGAGTCAAAGAAGCATCACCGGACATCATAGCTCTCACAGAAACCAAGCTTACAGGTATGATAACAGATGCCATCTTTCCAACGGGATACCAAATCCTGAGGAAAGACAGAGGGAACAGGGGGGGTGGAGGAGTGGCGTTGCTGATCAAAAATCGCTGGAATTTTGATGAGCTGGAGAGAGGAGACAGCGGAGAAGAAAGTGATTACATAGTGGGAACACTTCACTCTGGAGGTCCCAAGGTGGTAATAGCAGTGATGTATAACCCACCACAGAACAGCAGGAGGCCAAGGCAAGAGTACGACGAGAGCAATAGAGCGATGCTTGACACACTGGCTAGAGTGGCCAGAAGAGCTCATGCATGCAGGGCAAAGCTCCTGATCATGGGTGACTTTAACCACAAGGAGATCGATTGGGAGAACTTGGACCCACATGGGGGCCAAGATACATGGAGGGCTAAGATGATGGAGGTGGTACTGGAAAACTTCATGTGCCAACACGTAAGGGACACTACAAGAGAGAGAGAAGAGGATGAACCAGCAAGGCTGGACTTAGTATTCACCTCGAGTAGTGCAGATATCGAGGACATCACATATGAAAGACCCCTTGGGGCCAGTGACCATGTGATTTTAAGCTTCGAATACACAGTAGAGCTACAAGTGGAGGGAGAAGCAGGAAGGCCAGGACGAATGAAGCCAAACTACAAGAAAGGGGACTACACAGGAATGAGGAACTACCTGAACGGGGTTCAGTGGGACAGAGAACTGGCAGGGAAGCCAGTTAATGAGATGATGGAATATGTAGCAACAAAATGCAAGGAGGCTGAGGAGAGGTTTGTACCCAAGGGTAACAGGATTAATGAAAAAGCCAGGATGAGCCCATGGTTTACCCAAAGGTGCAGGGAGGCAAAAACCAAGTGTGCTAGGGAATGGAAGAAATATAGAAGGCAAAGGACCCAGGAGAATAAGGAGAACAGTCGTAGAGCCAGAAACGAATATGCACAGATAAGAAGGGAGGCCCAAAGACAATATGAAAATGACATAGCAGCGAAAGCCAAATCTGACCCGAAACTGTTGTACAGCCACATCAGGAGGAAAACAACAGTCAAGGACCAGGTAATCAGGCTAAGGAAGGAAGGAGGAGAGACAACAAGAAATGACCGTGAAGTATGTGAAGAACTCAACAAGAGATTCAAAGAAGTGTTCACAGAGGAGACAGAAGGGACTCCAGAAAGACGGAGAGGTGGGGCACACCACCAAGTGCTGGACACAGTGCACACAACCGAGGAAGAAGTGAAGAGGCTTCTGAGTGAGCTAGATACCTCAAAGGCAATGGGGCCAGATAACATCTCCCCATGGGTATTGAGAGAGGGAGCAGAGGCGCTATGTGTACCCCTAACAACAATATTCAATACATCTATCGAAACAGGGAGATTGCCTGAGGCATGGAAGACAGCAAATGTAGTCACAATCTTTAAAAAAGGAGACAGACATGAAGCATTAAACTACAGACCAGTGTCACTGACATGTATAGTATGCAAAATCATGGAGAAGATTATCAGGAGAAGAGTGGTGGAACACCTAGAAAGGAATGATCTCATCAACAGCAGCCAACATGGTTTCAGGGACGGGAAATCCTGTGTCACAAACCTACTGGAGTTCTATGACATGGTGACAGCAGTAAGACAAGAGAGAGAGGGGTGGGTGGATTGCATTTTCTTGGACTGCAAGAAGGCGTTTGACACAGTTCCACACAAGAGATTGGTGCAAAAACTGGAGGACCAAGCAGGGATAACAGGGAAGGCACTACAATGGATCAGGGAATACTTGTCAGGAAGACAGCAGCGAGTCATGGTACGTTGCGAGGTGTCAGAGTGGGCACCTGTGACCAGCGGGGTCCTGCAGGGGTCAGTCCTAGGACCAGTGCTGTTTCTGGTATTTGTGAACGACATGATGGAAGGAATAGAGTCTGAGGTGTCCCTGTTTGCAGATGACGTGAAGTTGATGAGAAGAATTCACTCGATCGAAGACCAGGCAGAACTACAAAGGGATCTGGACAAGCTGCAGACCTGGTCCAGCAATTGGCTCCTGGAGTTCAATCCCACCAAGTGCAAAGTCATGAAGATTGGGGAAGGGCAAAGAAGGCCGCAGACGGAGTACAGTCTAGGGGGTCAGAGACTACAAACCTCACTCAAGGAGAAAGATCTTGGGGTGAGTATAACACCAGGCACATCTCCTGAAGTACACATCAACCAAATAACTGCTGCAGCATATGGGCGCCTAGCAAACCTCAGAACAGCATTCCGACATCTTAATAAGGAATCATTCAGGACCCTGTACACCGTGTATGTTAGGCCCATATTGGAGTATGCGGCACCAGTTTGGAACCCACACCTAGCCAAGCACGTGAAGAAACTAGAGAAAGTGCAAAGGTTTGCAACAAGACTAGTCCCAGAGCTAAGAGGTATGTCCTACGAGGAGAGGTTAAGGGAAATCAACCTGACGACACTGGAGGACAGGAGAGATAGGGGGGACATGATAACGACATACAAAATACTGAGAGGAATTGACAAGGTGGACAAAGACAGGATGTTCCAGAGATTGGACACAGTAACAAGGGGACACAGTTGGAAGCTGAAGACACAGATGAATCACAGGGATGTTAGGAAGTATTTCTTCAGCTACAGAGTAGTCAGTAAGTGGAATAGTTTGGGAAGCGATGTAGTGGAGGCAGGATCCATACATAGCTTTAAGCAGAGGTATGATAAAGCTCACGGCTCAGGGAGAGTGACCTAGTAGCGATCAGTGAAGAGGCGGGGCCAGGAGCTCGGACTCGACCCCCGCAACCTCAACTAGGTGAGTACAACTAGGTGAGTACAGTGGAAGAGGCGGGGCCAGGAGCTTGGACTCGACCCCTGCAACCTCAACTAGCTGAGTACACACACACACACACACACACACACAGGTATGAGGAACTTCCTGCAGGAGGTTCAGTGGGACAGAGTTGGTATGAAATTCATTAAACGAAATTATGGAATACATAACAAAATGCAAGAAGGCAGAGGAAAGGTTTGTTACCAAGGGCAACAGAAATAATGGGAAGACCAGAACGAGCTCTTGGTTTACCCGAAGGTGTAGGGAGGCAAAAAACTAAGTGCAGTAGAGAATGGAAAAAAGTACGGAAGGCAAAGAACCCACAAAAATGAGATTAGTCGAAGAGCCAAAAACGAGTATGCACAGGTTATTAAGGAGGCCCAGCGGCAGTACGAAAACAACATAGCATCGAAAGTCAAGTCTGGCCTGAAACTGCTGTATAGCCACATTAGGAGGAAGACAACAGTCAAAGACCAGGTGATCAGGCTGAGGAAAAAGTTGGAAACTCACAAGAAACAATCAAGAGGTATGTGAGGATCTCAACACGAGATTTAAGGAAGTATTTACAGTGGAGACAGGAAGGACTCTGGGAAGACAGAACAGAAGGGAACACCAACAGGGAATATACAAACATGTGTTGGGTGACATACACACAACTGAGGTGGCGGTGCAGAAGCTGCTAAGTGACCTCAATACCTCAATGGCGATGGGACCGGACATCTCCCCGTGGGCCCTTAGAGAAGGAGCAGAGATGCTGTGTGTGCCACTAACCACATCTTCAACACATCCCTTGAAATTGGGCAACTACCTGAGGTATGGAAGACTGCAAATGTAGTCCCCATTTTTAATAAAGGAGACAGAAACGCGTCACTAAACTACAGACCAGTGTCACTGACATGCATAGTATGCAGTCATGGAGAAGATTATCAGGAGGAGAGTGGAGGAGCACCTGGAACAAGATTATAAACGACAACCAGCACAGATTCATGGAAGGCAAATCCTGTGTCACAAACCTTCTGGAGTTTTATGACAAAGTAACAGAAGTAAGACAAGAGAGAGAGGGGTGGGTTGACTGCATTTTCCTGGACTGCAGGAAGGCCTTCATCACAGTTCCTCACAAGAGATTAGTGCAGAAGGTGGAGGATCAGGCACGTATAACAGGAAGGGCACTGCAATGGATCAGAGAATACCTGACAGGGAGGCAACAACGAGTCATGGTACGGGATGAGGTATCACAGTGGGCGCCTGTGATGAGTGGGGTCCCACAGGAGTCAGTCCTAGGACCAGGGCTAGTTTTGATATATGTGAATTTCACGATGGAAGGGACAGACTCAAGTGTCCCTGTTCGCAGATGATACCTGGACAGGCTGGACACGTGGTCCAGCAACTAGCTTCTCGAATTCAACCCAGCCAAATGCAAAGTCATGAAGATTGGGGGAGGGAAAAAAAAACCGCCACAAGTGTCAGCGTGTCAGCGTGCCTCGTTGTGCTCCCGGTTTTCTGGTGTTTTCATGGTCGCTCTTACGTGCTAGAACTTTAATTTGTGTCATCAATCCTGTACGATACATCCCTCTAGCGCCTGGAACCAATCTTGGGCGGAAAACATTATATACTGAGTAAAAAAAGGAGAATTGTGTGCACTACCTAACAGAGTTTACTGCCAGAGGGGAATCATAGGCCTGTCCCGTGTGGAAAAATAATAATAATTGAACTTTGAAAGCATTGAGGATACATAGTGTATAGTGTATACTACAGTGGCTCCCTAGTATATTGATGATAAAGGCTAAAGTGTCATTTGAAAACAGGTGAATTTGTAAATGAAGTGATAAGCCTATAGAGGCAGGTGCCAGAAGTCGCCAGAAACTTACCACAGGTCAGCTGTTTTTAATAATCTTCCTGGCCTGCTAGTGTACTCGCATATAATCTAGTGATACCAGTGAATAGCAGAATACAGTGTTGTAGTAGCAACTAACCAGTATTATAATGGTACTTAGTGGAGTGGAGTGACTTTCATTAGTTTCTTTTTCTTGAAATACCAGACGTTACTGTGAATTTCATATAACCTGTAGTTACCAGCGGTCGCAATATACACAACGAGAAGCAATTATTACTACAGAAAAAGTGCCCTTCCTCCAAAATTTGCACCAGTCAACTATAGTGATAATATAGCATTTATTGTGGTGGAGACGGAAAAAAAAAAAAAAAAAAAAGTAGAGAAGCTAGATACAGCGATTGATAAACAAGGGTGGAGGCTCGACCGTTCGTCATTGTAGGAGTGCCAGCAGTCACCGGCTCTTCAACACTCAAGTTATACTTTTGTATCAATCAAATCACATATTACTCGGGTAGATAATTTCCAGTAGATCCTTCATGTGTTAGCTCAAATCACCGACCAGTATGGTTTAAATAAGTGACCCACTGATCAGATCAGATAGACTGGTCCGAACCCTTGACTGGTCCGAACCCTTGACTGGTCCGAACCCTTGACTGGTCCGAACCCTGGACTGGTTTCAAACGGTTTCGTTGTGCACCACCTAGAGAGGTTATTAATAGAATATTCAAGAGGTTGCTAGTAGAATTGCAGTAAATCAACCATTCAAATCATTATGAACCTGTGTGTAGTCTGTGGTCAGTCAAACAAACGGGCTTCCACATGCATAAATTGTCATTTCTGTGGAAATTGGTGTCACGCCCCTTGTGCAGATATCCAAGAACTAGCTACAAGCAGTATTAAAACAGGGAAGTGTTTTTGGGTATGCCCAAATGAGATAAATCTGTGGACTAAAATCACAAGGGTATTAAAAGAGGTCAACATCAAAGCTGCTTTCACAGAAAACCTGGAAGCTTTCTACAACAGATGGGAACATAAAAAGTCCGGGCTGAATGGTACTGCCCTTGATACTGGCCATGTAGTCAGAAACTGTAAGGCTGGAGATGATGTCCTGGTAGTCAGTAAATGGGGGGCTGATAGTGCTGTCCTGGGAGACAGTAATGGGGAAGCTGGAGGTGCTGTCCTGGGAGACAGTAATGGTGAAGCTGGAGGTGCTGTCCTGGGAGACAGTAATGGTGAAGCTGGAGATGCTGTCCTGGGAGACAGTAATGGGGAAGCTGGAGATGCTGTCCTGGGAGACAGTAATGGTGAAGCTGGAGATTTTGTCCAGGTAGTCGGGAATTATACGCAGGAAGGAATACATATAAATGACCCCATAGGGGACAGGAGCCATAGTAGGGAAACAAGTGTAGTCAAAGATAAGATAAAACCAATATTGCAAACTAGAAATACCGCAGGAAATAGCAAACAAGAGGACTCCACTAGCAATAGTGAGGATATATTACCAAAAACAAATGGTGGGAGCTCCATTGTTGGTGCTAGTTAGGATAGAAGTAAGACAGGGAAACATGCACCAACAGGGAATACAGTCACAGAAACCCAAGGCAAACGGAAACCAAGCCTGTGCACATACTATGCACTCGGTATCTGCTGGCATGGGAAATCTGGAAAAACAGATGGGACGTGCAACTATGACCACCCTAGGAAATGCCATGCCCATATGACAACAGGAAAATGCAAACTCCCTTCCTGTAAGCTTTTTCACCCTGAACTGTGTACCTCTTCAGTACAGGAAAGACTGTGCTATAACTTAAATTGCCAGGCATTCCATCTAAAGGGGACAAAAAGATACAAAACATCCAGGCCATGGGAAAACCTGGGTAGCCACAGCCACTCAAGAGGGAGAGGTTTTTTAGTGCCAGGAAGGAAAAAAAACTGGCAGGAAATGGCAGAAATCGTACACCAAATCCAGTCATTCCTGGAGTGGAACCACAGTCGATGGCCTCCACTCCAAACCAACAGATACAGATACTAATGCCGGAAAAAAAATCCCCCCCCAGTACCAACAATACCACCAGTCCGATAACATTCTTCTTTGCAAATATACAGGGTCTAAAGCCAGCAACAAACAACAAAATACCTTTCATCCGTGGACTGCTTGCAGAGGCAAAGGCAATGTTCGCGGCTTTCACTGAGACCCACATAAAGGATCACTTGGACAACGAAATATGGATCCCAGGTTACAACCTATACAGATGTGACAGAGTGAACAGGCAAAAGGGGGGGGTTGGCCTGTACATTGCAGAGTCACTTGTTTGCACAGAACTGCTAAATGCCTCAAATGATGTAGTGGAAGTTTTAGCAGTAAAGGTCGAGAACCAAAACCTAGTCATTGTGATAGTCTACAAGCCTCCGGATGCAACATCCCAGCAATTCCAGGAACAGCTGTTAAAAATTGACCACTGTCTGGAAAACCTTCCAGCTCCTGCACCCAACATCTTGCTCCTGGGGGATTTCAACTTAAGGCACCTAAAATGGAGGAATATAGCAAATAATATTGTTGCAGTAATAACACCAGGAGGCAGCTCTGATGAAAACTCACACTCACACGAGCTTTTAAATCTCTGCACAAAATTCAATTTAAACCAGCAAATAATAGAGCCTACTAGACTGGAGAATACACTAGACCTCATCTTCACTAACAATGATGATCTGATAAGAAATATCACCATATCAAAAACAATATACTCAGATCACAACATAATTGAGGTTCAGTCATGTATGCGCGGAGCCCCAGACCGACATAATGAGATTAGTCACGAGGGAGCATTCACCAAATTCAACTTCAATAACAAAAACATAAAGTGGGACCAAGTAAACCAAGTCCTAACCGATATAAGCTGGGAAGATATACTAAGCAACACAGACCCCAACTTATGCCTAGAACAGATTAACTCGGTGGCACTCGATGTATGCACAAGGCTTATTCCTCTAAGAAAAAGGAGGAGTAGATGTAAAACAGAAAGAGACAGGCGCTCCCTTTACAGGCGACGGAAAAGAATAACAGAGCGGCTAAAAGAGGTCAATATATCTGAAATGCGTAGGGAGACACTGGTCAGAGAAATAGCAAGCATCGAACTTAAGCTAAAAGAATCCTTTAGGAGTCAGGAATCGCGAGAAGAACTAAAAGCCATAAATGAAATCGAAAGAAACCCAAAGTATTTCTTCTCCTATGCCAAATCAAAATCGAGAACAACGTCCAGTATTGGGCCCCTACTTAAACACGATGGGTCCTACACAGATGACAGCAAGGAAATGAGTGAGCTACTCAAGTCCCAATATGACTCAGTTTTTAGCAAGCCGCTAACCAGACTGAGAGTCGAAGATCAAAATTAATTTTTTATGAGAGAGCCACAAAATTTGATTAACACAAGCCTATCCGATGTTATCCTGACGCCAAATGACTTCGAACAGGCGATAAATGACATGCCCATGCACTCTGCCCCAGGGCCAGACTCATGGAACTCTGTGTTCATCAAGAACTGCAAGAAGCCCCTATCACGAGCCTTTTCCATCCTATGGAGAGGGAGCATGGACACGGGGGTCGTCCCACAGTTACTAAAAACAACAGACATAGCCCCACTCCACAAAGGGGGCAGTAAAGCAACAGCAAAGAACTACAGACCAATAGCACTAACATCCCATATCATAAAAATCTTTGAAAGGGTCCTAAGAAGCAAGATCACCACGCATCTAGAAACCCATCAGTTACACAACCCAGGGCAACATGGGTTTAGAACAGGTCGCTCCTGTCTGTCTCAACTATTGGACCACTACGACAAGGTCCTAAATGCACTAGAAGACAAAAAGAATGCAGATGTAATATATACAGACTTTGCAAAAGCCTTCGACAAGTGTGACCATGGCGTAATAGCGCACAAAATGCGTGCTAAAGGAATAACAGGAAAAGTCGGTCGTTGGATCTATAATTTCCTCACTAACAGAACACAGAGAGTAGTCGTCAACAGAGTAAAGTCCGAGGCAGCTACGGTGAAAAGCTCTGTTCCACAAGGCACAGTACTCGCTCCCATCTTGTTCCTCATCCTTATATCCGACATAGACAAGGATGTCAGCCACAGCACCGTGTCTTCCTTTGCAGATGACACCCGAATCTGCATGACAGTGTCTTCCATTGCAGACACTGCAAAGCTCCAGGCAGACATCAACCAAATCTTTCAGTGGGCTGCAGAAAACAATATGAAGTTCAACGATGAGAAATTTCAATTACTCAGATATGGTAAACATGAGGAAATTAAATCTTCATCAGAGTACAAAACAAATTCTGGCCACAAAATAGAGCGAAACACCAACGTCAAAGACCTGGGAGTGATCATGTCGGAGGATCTCACCTTCAAGGACCATAACATTGTATCAATCGCATCTGCTAGAAAAATGACAGGATGGATAATGAGAACCTTCAAAACTAGGGAGGCCAAGCCCATGATGACACTCTTCAGGTCACTTGTTCTATCTAGGCTGGAATATTGCTGCACACTAACAGCACCTTTCAAGGCAGGTGAAATTGCCGACCTAGAAAATGTACAGAGAACTTTCACGGCGCGCATAACGGAGATAAAACACCTCAATTATTGGGAGCGCTTGAGGTTCCTAAACCTGTATTCCCTGGAACGCAGGAGGGAGAGATACGTGATTATATACACCTGGAAAATCCTAGAGGGACTAGTACCGAACTTGCACACGAAAATCACTCATTACGAAAGCAAAAGACTTGGCAGACGATGCAACATCCCCCCAATGAAAAGCAGGGGTGTCACTAGCACGTTAAGAGACCATACAATAAGTGTCAGGGGCCCGAGACTGTTCAACTGCCTCCCAGCACACATAAGGGGGATTACCAACAGACCCCTGGCAGTCTTCAAGCTGGCACTGGACAAGCACCTAAAGTCAGTTCCGGATCAGCCGGGCTGTGGCTCGTATGTTGGTTTGCGTGCAGCCAGCAGCAACAGCCTGGTTGATCAGGCTCTGATCCACCAGGAGGCCTGGTCTCAGACCGGGCCGCGGGGGCGTTGACCCCCGGAACTCTCTCCAGGTAAACTCCAGGTAAACAGAGTATAGGCTAGGTGGACAAAGACTGCAAACCTCACTCAAGGAGAAAGATCTTGGGGTAAGCATAACGTCGAGCACGTCTCCGGAAGCACACATCAACTACATAACTGTTGCAGCATATGGGCGCCTGGCAAACCTGTGAACAGCATTCCGATACCTTAGTAAGGAATCGTTCAAGACACTGTACACTGTGTACGTCAGGCCCATACTGGAGTAGGCAGCACGAGTTTAGAACCCACACCTGGTCAAGCACGTCAAGAAATTAGAGCAAGTGCAAAGGTTTGCAACAAGGTTAGTTCAGGAGCTCAGGGGAATGTCCTACGAAGAAAGGTCGAAGGAAATCGGCCTGACGACACTGGAAGACAGGAGTGTCAAGGGAGGCATGATAGCAACATACAAAATACTGCGTGGAATAGATAAGGTGGACACAGACAGGATGTTCCAGAGAGGGGACACAGTAACAAGGGGTCACAATTGGATGCTGAAGACTCAGATGAGTCAAAGGGATGTTAGGAAGTATTTCTTCAGAGTTGTCAGGAAGTGGAATAGTCTAGCAAGTGTTGTAGTGGAGGCAGGAACCATACATTGCTTTAAGACGAGGTATGACAAAGCTCAGGGAGCAGAGAGAGGACCTATTAGCGATCAGTGAAGAGGCAGGGCCAGGAGCCGAGTCTCGACCCCTGCAACCACAATTAGGAGAGTACACGGACCCCAATGGAAATAAGTCACTCTGACTTTTTTGGGTTATCCTAGGATCTCTACACATATGCTGCTATGTATGATAATTCTATGTAACTGTATTTGTGTATACCTGAATAAACTTACTTACTTACACATGACAGTAGTGTTACCATGTACTTGTCCAGTATACTCCCTTGCTAGCTATGACGTCGGAGGGTTAGGCACCCGAGATAACCCAAGAGAGGCAGTACGTCATCGAGGGACTGTCTGCCTTATTTCCATTAGGGCCTTAAATTTTGTCCCCCAGGATACGACCCACACCAGTAGTCTAACACCCAGGTACCTATTTGCTTGCTAGGTGACTGAGACAACAGTTATAAGGAAACACGCCCAGTGTTTCCACCCTTGCCGGGTATCGAACAATGGACACTCAGTGTGTGAGGCGAGTGTTGCCTACCAGGCCACAGGCCTGGTAAACCAGTGGACGAGAAAGATGTCAAAATTATTTACATTTGTTAGATAAATGTAAATCTAGATGTAAATTCCAAACATTTTTTTCTATGTAAAAAAAAGTCACGTATTTAATAGTTCGTGGCTCACGTGGTTGGCGGTTTTGGCTCACAAATGAAGAACCTGGGTTCGACTCCGGGACGAGTGAAAATACCGGGTATTTTCCCTTACAACTGCTGTCCTTATTCTCCCAACAGTAACTATGTACCTTGGTGCTAGTCTCCTTACATCCATTGCTCATGTTATCAGGTTCCAGATTTAATGAAAAATGGACTAAGGTACCACTTAGGGCCCTAATTACTAAGGGCCCCTAAAACCATTAAAAATTTGTTTCTTAAATCTTCACGATTCATGGCATTATCCGTAATGTTTGACCATTCCTGGTGGCTACCAGTGATACAAACAATCATATGTCTTCCTCTTACATTCAGATTCAATTTCCGCTAGTGCAATAACTGGCAGTAGCTAGACGCTCCCTCAAGGAAGCCTCAATAAACAGAATGCTGTTTCTGTTTAGGGCCCCTGGACCTCTAAATGTTCTATTATGTTCTACTATGTGCGTCACTCTCGTTACAGTTTGTTCACCAAGCAGGAACTACGTAGCTGGGTATTAGATAATGTTGGGGTAGCATCCTGCGGAAGAGGATCTAAGGGCGACAATGATAGTAAATCTCAATGTTCGGTTTTATTTGGATTATCCTGCGTTGATAATCCTCCGGGTTGATAATCCAGGACAGAGTCCTCTTTTTTAAGATACCATACAATGCTGTTGTTGTTGTTACTGATGATAACGATGATGACGATCATCACAACCCTAAACACAATTCAATTAAGTCTACCCTATAATGTTTGATTTTCTATGAAATATTTAATAGAAAACTTAAATGTAGAAAACTGATATTTTCACAGATATACTTGTCCGCTCAAGGAAGGTTCCTTGATGTTGGTGAGGGGCTCTTGATTTAGGGAATTGGATCTGCGCTCCAGTTCCCCGAATTAAGCCTGAATGCCTTCCACATCACCCACCCAGGCGCTGTATAATCCTCCGGGTTTAGCGCTTCCCCTTGATTATAATAATCATAATTCACAGATATACAAATGTTGTATAAAATAATAAATTATTTACAAAGAAGAAAATATATATAACCCACCTTTGGGGAATTTTCACGAGAACAAAAGTCTCGAATTAACCTTCCACCCAAACCCTAGATACAATTAAAATAAAATTACAACTTAGTAAGTTTATTCAGGTATACACAAATACAGTAACATAGATTATCATACATAGCAGCACATGTGTAAAGTACCTGGGATAACCCAGAAAAGTTCGATAAATTGACTTATTTCCATTGGGGTTCTTTTAATACCTTATTATTATACTATGAAGGATATATACTAGGAATAAGGTAAAATGAGTGCACATTTACATGTGCGTTAGATTAAAAAAAATAAAAAATCATTCTCCTCCCTTTCTGTCGCTACATTTATTAGGTAACTTTTGGCACTCTTCTTGAACTGGTTCATGCTATGACTGACTTTGACATGTGCAGGTAGTCTGTTCCATTCCTTTATTGCTATACAATAAAAGGTGTTTGAACCTTGGCCACTGACTGTGGGTACTACAAAGTTGTGCTCTCTCCCCCTAGTACTATGATTGTTCTGGTTCCCAACCTTGACAAAATTAGCAGCAAGATATTCTGGACAATGTTTGTGAGCAATTTTGTGAACTTGATTTAACTTCAGTTGTTTTACTCTGTCTTCAATATTCAACATATCCAATTGTTGTAATTCATCCTGGCCTACATGTTGTCTTGGACCCAGGTCCTGGATGAATCTTACCATTTTGTTCTGGGTGATTTGCAGTTTATCTTTCAGTTTTTTTTTTTTGTCAAGGCAGAGTACCATGAAGAGCAAGTGTAGTCCATATGTCATCGTATAAGGGCTAGACATAGGGTCCTGCGAGCCTTAGTACGTAGACATTGTGCTTGTCTGTAGAGGAACTTCTGCACTGTTCCCGATCAGTTCTCCTGACATGCATGGGTCAAAGGGGATTCCCAGATATTTTACTGATGAAACCAAAGTGATGGGCTCCCCATTACACTGGACATTAAAATTATTTACCCTTCTCAGTTTATGTTTCGTGCCAAAGAGTATGGCTTCCGTTTTCCCGAGGTGTAACGATACTTTGTTGCCTACTAACCATTTGCTGCAGGACTCCAGTTCCACTGTTATTGCATTAGCTATATCTTGTGGGTCTTTACCTGACACTAACAGAGCACTGTCATCCGCATACAGTAGGAATTTGCACTTGACACTGATAGGCATTTCGTTAACGTAACTCAGAAATAATAAGGGACCCATAATACTACATGGGGGAACTCCACATGCTGTCGGCAGGGGTTCTGATTTTATGTTATTGATTCTGACAATTTGTTTCCTATTGCTAAGATAGGACTTAAACCAGTCTATGGAACCTATACCGATAGCCTGAAGTTTCTTTCATAATATATTATGGTTGACAGTATCGAACACCCTTTGCAGGTTCCCTATCGACATTTCAGTTCTCATGTAATCCATCAGATTAATTAGGGAGGTGTCGGTTGAGCAAGAGCTCCTAAAGCCTGATTGGTAACTATGAAGACTGTTATTGTTATTACGATACTTAACTGCTTGACAGTTGTGGCATGCAAAGAGTACGTAACTTTTATTCGGCTCATGTACACACCCTCATTGAAAGGCTATCTCCCCCAACCAGCGAATCAGCACTAGGGTCGACGATGGGGCCCCGTCGTTCGATCAGTACCCAGGTTCCAGCCAATGAGAAGATGGTTTTGACAATCGCAGAGGTGTTGTGGGTACCACACGTCTGTCTACCCTTGTCAATCCCATTCTAGAGCTGGTTGAAGCACGGTCTGCTCTCTAGTGGCTTCTATTCTGCCTTGCTTACCGTGGAGTGCACTAATACCTATTGTTGTACATAGTGTATATAGTGTACATAATTCTGTTCTTACTTGGTGATTGATAATATAAGTCAAAAGTTTTTCTGCTGTGTTTATTTTGCTCCCTTTACACCCAGGATAACAGGCCTTTGGATTCCTGGGTTGTAATAACAGTACACCGCCCTCTCTAGAATTTTGGATATTACTGAGTATACTAACAGACCTATAGTTGTTGACATCAGACCTACTATTTTTCTTGAAGATAGAAATAACTCTGGTCTCCTTGAACCCCTCTGGCACAGTATTAGTGGTTATGGACAAATTTATTATGTGAGCAATGGGGACTGGTAATTCAGAGGCACCATCTTTTAGGAACTCAGACGGGATGTTATCAGGGCCGGTGCTTTTAGTTGGGTTTAACCTGCTTAGTTCTTTTTGCACGAAGTCATGAGATACACTTACTAGTTGACAACTGTTTGGGGTTATCCCATTATTGGTATAGTATGTTTTAAACTTATCAGAGTCTGTGTTAAAGGTATTTGATGCAGCTGGTAGTTTACTTACTAGTGTTGATGCAACAGTTGTGTAGTAGGAATTAAAACAATTTGCCACTTTAGTTGTTTCGTGGTATAACCTCGTTATTGATATTTAGTACTATGTTAGATCTATCTACGGGTTTATGGCTATACCCCAACTGTTTTAGTTGTTGCCAGAGCTTTCTGGGGTTATTCTTGTACTCTTCGATTTTTGAGCAAAAGTGCCTTGCCTTTGTGCCTTTTTGTAAGCCTCTGTACTCTGTTCCTCACCCTTTGGAATTCATTTAGTGCTGCAATATCCTGTGTGTTTGTCTTAAATCTTTTTAGAAGCTGGTCTCTGAATTTCATATTATCTAATATCTCAGTAATCATCCAGGTTTCAGTTCTTCGTTTAATCTTAACCTCTTTAACTGGTGCAATATTATCAAAGATGGTAGTGAACATTGTTTTGAATTTTTCCAAGGCATCGTTTACGTCCGTGCAACTTGTTATCTCTGTCCAGTCACAATTGTGTAGCCTATTTATCAGTGTTTCTTTACTGTAGTTTCTAGTTGACATCATTTTTATTGTCCTGTGTAGGCCTATCCTATCCCTAGTGATTTTCCTGGTGCAGTAAATGATGAAATGATCACTAAGGCCTGTGGTAATGACGCCTGACTGACTAATGTTCTCAGAGCGGTTACAAAGTATGAGGTCAATTAAGGTTGCTGAGAACTGTGTGATCCGGGTCGGTGTATTAATTAGTTGAGTGTAACTATTTAAACCCAGAATTTGCTTATACTTTTTACATAGTGGTCCGTTATTTTGCTGATGACAACAGATACTGAAGTCTCCCAGTATTACTGTGTCGCAATTGTTATCAGGTCCGGGCAAGATTCTCGAAAAGTCTTCTAAGAACTGGTCCTGGGTAGGAGGGCGGTCACTAGTTCCTGCTAAAATGGGTTTTGTCTTGGGAAGCAGCACTTCAAACCATAGAATCTCCGGTTTATTGTCATTTAAATCAGGTCTTGGATTATAGGCTAAGTCATTCCTTATGTAGGCACATACCCCACCACCTTTTCTATTCCTATCTAAGCGATTTATATTGTAACCTTCTATTTTGACCTCTTCATCAGTCACCTTATCATCCAACCAGGATTCAGTGATGGATATAACTGCCACCTTAGTTCTGTTAGCTAGAATCCTAATCTCTGCTAATTTTGGAAAAAGTGGTCTTGCGCTGACATGAATAAAGTGAAGGCCTGTTGTCGTAAAACAATCATAGTCATCAGTATATGGTAATGTGTCATTTCTATTAAAATCACGTAAATCAATGTCATCATTGTTAAAGGGTAACTGTGCCAAAGTGCATTTGTTACAAATAAAATGAAATCTTGCATCATTATCATAATCGAACACACATCCATTATGCACCCACCCTTTACGCAATTTACATAAGGTAAATTTACTGTTCTTCTTTCGTACCTTAGTACAGTGCATACATATGTCTGGTGGTGCCTGATATAAGAATGGTTCTACTGTCTCACAATGACCTATCTGTGCATTATACTAGACCGTCATTATCACCCGGGCCGGGAGAATACCGGCGAATAAGAAAAAAAAAAAAACTTCACTTGTCTGTTTTGCACCTGTACCATAGTTTGAGGTCCTGGATTAGTTTGGATATCGCCACTTAAAAACGCCACTATAAGAGCTGTTCGCCACTGTTTTTGTTTGGGTATGCGGTGCTGCCATACCTTGCCGCGATAGTGACACTTACGTTTGTGGTAGGACATTTACAGATGTCTGTTCTCTTCCCATTATAATGTAGTGTTGAATTACCCGACAATGTTGCTACTGGACACTACAAATTGGAGGAAAACCTGCACGAACAAGCCGGCCCTTGTTATCTTCCTTCCTCCCCACTTCCCTTCTCCACACTCCTGTCTTGTACACATATTTAATTGAATTTAGTGATATTTTTGGATGTGTAATAGATTTACTTTATGAAAATATTATTTCCTTCAATACTGCAATAATTCCACTTTACTTAATTAACTTATTACATTGTAAAAGGGAATTATAATGACAATGTCGGTTCCTTGTGACTTATCACTTTTTTGAAGTTACGTTAACTAGTATTACACACCTGCATTATTATATAAATATTATTATCATTACCAATTATTACATTTAAATTACAGAAAAATTATCAAAATTTTCCACACCACTATAACCTAAGCCAAATATCATGGCTTATTTCCAGTAGCTGTGTTTTCTTAACAAACTGCAAACAATACACAATAACCTGCACATAGAAGACTGAAACTTATCACAACATTTCGGTCCAACTTCCCCCATTAACGAGTCACACAGAGAAGCACGAAGAGAAGAGAGCCAGAAAACTTCATAAAAACTGGCCACTCACTTTCTGGCAAACTTAACGACTACTAATCAGAAATTTACCTTCGTACCTGAATAAACACTGCACACAAAGCACAAAAAATTGTCCTTTTTCTTAAAATTAGTTCTATTTCATCAGGTCACATAAGGCCCTTTTTAGTCATTTTGTTGATGAAATATCGAAAATTAAGAGTGAGAGAGGTGATTGACAGTAGAAATTTACCTCATGCAAGGGAATTGTTGGATAAACCCCTCTTAACACTGAATTGAAAGTCTGTGTATCTTGAGACATATATGTATATATATACATATATATATATATATATATATATATATATATATATATATATATATATATATATATATATATATATATATATATATATATATATATATATATATATAGATATATATATATATATATATATATATATATATATATATTTATTATCACACTGGCCGATTCCCACCAAGGCAGGGTGCCCCGAAAAAGAAAAACTTTCACCATCATTCACTCCATCACTGTCTTGCCAGAAGGGTGCTTTACACTACAGTTTTTAAACTGCAACATTAACACCCCTCCTTCAGAGTGCAGGCACTGTACTTCCCATCTCCAGGACTCATGTCCGGCCTGCCGGTTTCCCTGAATCCCTTCATAAATGTTACTTTGCTCACACTCCAACAGCACGTCAAGTATATATATATATATATCGTGCCGAATAGGAAGAATTTGCCATCTTGGCTTAAATATCAACGTTCATCTTGCCATATAGGACAAGTGAAAATTTGTGTATGCAATAATTTCGCCAAAATCATTCTGAACCTAACGAAAAAAATATATTTCACTGTGTTTGTTTAGTATTAAATTACTGTAAACAAATCTAAAATATATTTAGTTGGGTTAGGCTGAAATAAATTGCTCTTGTTATTATAAGGTTAGGTAAGTTTTTTAAGATTCTTTTGGTGCAAAATTAAAAATTTTTACATTAACATTAGTGAAAAATATATGTCTTTAAACGTATAGGAGAAATTTTTAGAAAGAACTTAATTTTAAATGAGTTCTTGCTAATTGGCCAGTTTTACATATTCAGCACGACATATATATATATATATATATATATATATATATATATATATATATATATATATATATATATATATATATATATATATATATATATATATATATATATATATATATATAGTGGCGTTCCACAGGGATCAGTCTTGGGCCCGTTGTTGTTTATAATATATATCAATGATCTTGATGAAGGAATTACTAGTGATATGAGCAAATTCGCCGATGACACGAAGATAGGTAGGATAATTGATTCAAACGAAGATGTTGGGGAACTTCAGGAGGATTTAGACAAACTCGACTCTTGGTCAGAAAAGTGGCAGATGCAGTACAATGTAGATAAATGCAAGGTTTTGAAGCTCGGGAGTGTCCATAACCCTAGCACTTATAAGTTAAATAATGTAGAACTTAGCCATACAGATTGCGAAAAGGACTTGGGGGTTATGGTAAGCAGCAACCTTAAACCAAGACAGCAATGCCTAAGCGTACGTAATAAGGCAAATAGATTATTGGGATTTATATCAAGAAGTGTAAGCAACAGAAGTCCAGAGGTCATACTGCAGCTTTATACATCAATAGTAAGGCCTCACCTAGATTATGCAGCTCAATTCTGGTCTCCATATTACAGAATGGACATAAATTCGTTAGAAAACATTCAGCGTAGGATGACTAAATTAATACATAGCATTAGAAATCTTCCTTATGAAGAAAGATTGAAGACTCTTAAGTTACATTCACTTGTTAGACGAAGAATGAGGGGAGACCTGATCGAAGTGTATAAGTGGAAGATAGGTATTAATAAAGGGGATATTAACAAGGTCTTGAGGATATCTCTCCAAGAGAGAACCCGCAGTAATGGATTTAAATTAGATAAGTTTAGATTTAGAAAGGACATAGGAAAGTATTGGTTTGGAAATAGGGTAGTTGATGAGTGGAACGGTCTACCTAGTTGGGTTATTGAGGCTAGGACTTTGGGTAGTTTCAAATTTAGGTTGGATAAGTACATGAGTGGGAGGGGTTGGATTTGAGAGGGACTTGCACATCGGAGCTTGTTTCTTGGGTGGCATTGAAAATTGGGTTGGTCAAATGTTTGTTAGTGGGATGATTTGTAAAGGACCTGCCTAGTATGGGCCAACAGGCCTGCTGCAGTGTTCCTCCTTTCTTATGTTCTTATATATATATATATATATATATATATATATATATATATATATATATATATATATATATATATATATATATATATATATATATATATATATACATACATATATATATATATATATATATATATATATATATATATATATATATATATATATATATATATATATATATATATATATATATATATATATATATACATTTTTTTATTATTCTGATCACACTGGCCGATTCCCACCAAGGCAGGGTGGATCGAAAAAGAAATACTTTCACCATCATTCACTCCATCACTGTCTTGCCAGAAGGGTGCTTTACACTACAGTTTTTAAACTGCAACATATATATATATATATATATATATATATATATATATATATATATATATATATATATATATATATATATATATATATATATATATATATATATATATATATATATATATATATATATATATATATATATATGTATATATATATAATTTAAAGGAAATAGTTAATCCAGTTATTGGGGAAATTGCAGAGACACTGTTTTCAGAGTTCACAAGGTTCGTCAACAATTCCTTGGCTGGTCTCATTCCTGATGAAATTAGACCTTTCTTTTTTGGTGCAACACTTTGTGCACTTAAAAAGAAGGATGGAGGAATTCGGCCAATTGCAGTAGGCAACACGTTACGCCGCCTCGTATCCTCGTATCCGAAGTATTCGTGCAGGCAGCCATGATGCTTCAACCAAACCAGCTTGGCTTTGGGGTCTCTCAAGGAGGTGAAGTAGCGGTTCGCTCAACAAAGGCGTATATCAACAACCTGCCTGAGGACAATGCTGTGGTAAAATTAGATTTCAAGAATGCATTTAATCTCCTGAAAAGAGACGTGGTATTAGCAGCAGTACAAGATCATTTCCCCTGGTCTCTTCACTTTTGTTTCAGCTGGGTGTAGCAAAGAATCAATGCTCCTCTTTGGAGAGCATGAAATCGCATCATCGGAGGGTGTCCAACAAGGAGATCCTCTTGCACCATTTCTTTTCTGTTAGGGAAATCACAGTCAGACTGACCAGCGAGCTAAACATCTGGTTCCTGGATGATGGCACACTAGCAGGTACAAAGGAGCCCCTCCTAGATGATCTTACACAGGTAATGACACGGGGACAGGAAATGGGTCTCATCCTGAATCCATCCAAATGTGAAATCATCTCAGTCGGTCAACAAGTGATAAATGCAGTGAGATCAAAACTACCAGGAGCATCAATCATTGCCCCTACAAATATTGTCTTACTTGGAGCACCTCTGGGAAGCAATGCTAGTGACACAATTCTCAGGAAGAAATTGGAAGAGTTAAGGAGAATGGAACAACGAATAGGTAATCTGGACACCCACGATGCTTTGTACCTTCTCACAAAGTGATTGAGTCTGCCCAGGTTGACATATTTTCTAAGATGTGCACCTTCATATGATAACCCTATACTGCACGAATATGACAGTATCCTGAAGCAGATTTTTACGAAAGTACTTAACCTTACTCTGGAAGACGAGCAGTAGAACCAAGCTACACTTCCAGTCAGACTAGGAGACATTGGTGTCCGCAAGTCATCACAGATTGCACTACCTGCTTTTCTATCCTCATGTATTGCATCCAGAGGGCTTGTAGCAGCGATTCTCCCTGAACATCTTAGGGACAAGATTGGAGTCTAGGACCAAAAGTTCATTGACGGAGCCATGATCTGGGATAATCTAGCCGGTTCTGAAACCAGACCTGCTCCCCCCAACAACTACAAACAATCGCACTGGGATGGTCCATTAGTGGAAAATATAGCCTCAACAATGCTTCAGAGTGTGTCAGGGAAGGATAGAGCCCGCCTCCTGGCAGTGAGAGCCCCTCATGCAAGGGACTTTTTGTTAGCTGTTCTCAACTCCAGCCTTGGCACACAGCCCGACCCACAGACCATCCGCCCCTATTCTCGCCGAACACAGGTGTATTTGTGGCAGTGAAGCAGCAGACCGATTCGTGTACCATGGTCTTGTGTGCCGTAAATCCGTGGGAAAGATTGCAAGACATGAGGAGGTTAATAACATTATCAAGAGGAGCCTCACAACAGCCGGATGCCCAGCAGTAAGGGAGCCACCCCAACTATGCAGATCTAATGGCAGCAAGAAGCGTCCAGATGGTATCACCCTTCAAGCCTGGACAGACGGTAAGCAGGTGGTGTGGGACTAGACATGTGCATCTACCTTGGCTGATACCTGTCTCCAATACACCAGGGAGGAAGGAAGGGCAGCTGCCAGCTTCAAGGAGTCCCAAAAGTCTAGAAAATGTGGAGAACTTGCCCATCATTATATGTTTGTTCCCATAGGCTCAGAGACCCTTGGCTCATGGGGAAAGAATGCATCTAAATTCCTTAAGGAGCTGGGAAAAAGACTCATCAGGGTAACTAGGGATCCCAGGGCAGCTAGTTTTCTGTTCCAGTGGCTCAGTGCGGTTGTTCAAAGGGGTAATGCCTGCTGTATTTTGGGCACACGCCCCAGCTCTGAGGAGTTGGATGAGATTTTCGCCTTATAATCGGTGATACACACGTAACAACATGTACCATATATGCCACCTTTATATCAACAATGTATCTCTTTAATCTTCTGTACCATATTATGTAATAAAATATTCCTATTTGTAAAAAAAAGAATGAAAAGATGGGGTGGTAGGGGAAGTGGAATATTCAAATGGCTTCAGGAAGAAATCCAAATATTCTCCCTTAAAGCCTTTTCATCCACTTCTCCGAGGCTAAGGGTCCCACAAATTACACCAGAGGTGGATATATATATATATATATATATATATATATATATATATATATATATATATATATATATATATATATATATATATATATAGACAAAGAAAGATTGCAGTCAGCAGGATTCGAAGCTACTACCGGGGACAGTCAAGATTCCCAGGCAGCGCTTTAGTCCACTCTGCCACACAAATGTCACATAGACTGTGTAGCCTGGTTCACAAGCCATGTTTCTTTCCCAGCCCGGGCATGTCAGTGAGCCTCAAGCATGGATTCAAGCTATAATTATCTCCTCCTGTATGTTCTGACCTCTCAAGCGATTTTTATATCAGTGCACCACACAGAAACAAGCGGGTATATACAAAGAAGCTCACAGTCAGCAGGATTCAAACTACTACTGTGGACGGTCAAGATTCCCAGGCAGTGCTCTAGCCCACTTGGGATATATTTATATATATGTATGTGTATGTGTATATGTCATGCCAAATAGGTAAAACTTGCGATTTTGGCTTATACAGCCATGCTCTTCCTGCCAAATAAGGCGAAAACACATGGCGCCCTTATCCACTGAACCATACGATCCTTAAGAGTAGAATGACTAGAATGAAATTAGCCTAGAGTCATCCACACCATCGTGTGTCCTTGGGTAGGGAGTACCACATCCAGTTCCGCTGGATGCCCTACTCTTAACTCTTAAGGATCGTGTGGTTCAGTGGATAAGGGCATCATGTGTTTTCGCCCACCATGAGGCAGGCCAAAGCAGCATGGGTTAGAGTCCTTGGCTAGTGCAGTGTTGCTATTGACATACATATATATATATATATATATATATATATATATATATATATATATATATATATATATATATATATATATATAATATATATATATATATATATATATATATATATATAATATGGGGAGGTACCACCTCTAGAATTGTCCTAGGGACCCTCATCCTCAGAGAAAAGAATAAACTTGCTTCAGGGAAAACTCAAGGTTCTCCCTGAAGCTGTTTGAGAATTTTCTCCTACCACTTCCTATATTTCAAGTATGTTTTATTTAAAGACAAAATACATTGGCCAAACATTCACAAAAATACAACAGAAAGTAAAACAACATAGGTAACTCAGAGCTACATCTCGAATGCTTCATCTAGCTCCCCTGTGGTGGGCCACGTGCCCAGAATGCTGCAGGCATTTCCTCTCTGGATCGCAACACTGAGTCTCTGAAAGAGGAAGCTGGTCGCCCTGTGGTCCTTGGTTTCTATGATGAGCTTTTCACCCAGCTCTTTGAGGAACTTTAGAGCACACTTGCCCCATGCTCCAAGGGTCTCCGACCCTATTGGGATGAAGTTATAGCAAGGGGGAAGGTCTTCATATTTGCGGATCTTCTGGGTCTCCCTGTGGCTGGCAGCTCCACCCCCTTCCACTACGGAGTATGGCAAGTAGGTGTCTGCCAATGTGGCGGCACATGTGTAGTCCCAGGCAATCTGCTTTCCATCCTTCCAAGGTAGCATAGTGGCTCCATCAGGACGCTTTAGACTTCCATCAGACCTCTGCAGTTGGGGTTCCCGTTGAGCTGGGCAACGGGCTGTGGCAAGGCTTCTCTTTATGATGTCATTGACCTCTTCATGCCTGGCATACTTCCCTTCTGCTGTGTGACACACGAGACCATGAAGTCCGAATTGATCAGCTGTCGCCCTGCCGCAAATATATATATAGATATATATATATATATATATATATATATATATATATATATATATATATATATATATATATATATATATATATATATATATATATATATATATATATATATATATATATATATATATATATATATATATATATATATACACACAGAGGTAGAGAGGTAGAGAGAGAGAGAGAGAGGAAGGAAGGTTACAGTTAGCACGATCCCAAGTCACGTCTGAGGAGTGGCATAGCTCCCTAAGTGATGCTCTAGACCACTCAGCCACAGATGTTTCTTCCTAGCCCCGGGCACATCAGTGAGCTTCAAGCTATTTCATTCTCCTCCTTTATGTTCTGACCACATGAACGATTTTTACATCAATGCACCAAGCACAAAAAGAAGCAGAAGTATGTACAAAGAAAGATCACAGTTCCAATACTATATTTATGTTCTTGTAATCTTAGTTCAAGCTTTTTCCATTGTGACCATAATAACTTTATTGCATTATTTACAGGGAATCTATAAACCCAGCCATCAGCATTTTTGGGAGAATTCTTAATCAAATGTATTTTTACTGTTTTAAAATTTGATTTTAAACTTCTTAAGTAGAGAATTAATATAAAAAAGTCTCATATTCTTGACTGAATATGTTTCTTTGTCCTTTTTTGAAGTGTAAAATTTTACAATTCAATTAATTTTACTAGTATGTCAATAATGTCACCTTTTTCTGAAACAGGTGTAAACAATAATTTGTAGAAAGACAATTCTTCATTCATGAAGTTATTGCCTTGCTGTTGGGAAGACACTTAATGTATGATTCACCGCAAAGGTGTCTACCAACCTTGTTGCCTCAACAACTAAAGTCAACTTGCGATCTTGCAAGAAAAACCCTCACCGCATGACCAATCGTCTTCAGGAAATTGTCCAACAGAATTAATTTTACCAGGCTACTAAAATTTAAGACTCCTGCCTCCTTGTACCATTTGGTAAAGGTTTTTGACTGGAGCCAAACATGATACACACACGATTGCCTTGGATGATGCCTCTTCACCTTAAATTCTCACATATATTTGGCGTGGATGCACTGATGTGTAGTAAGCATTGTAGTCTTCCCAACACTAACTAAGAAGTCTTCATCACCCAGGCTAGAGGTGCATTCTTGTTCTTTACCATACAACTCCATGTGAACAAGTGCTGTCTGATGCTCGACTGGCAACTGCCTAACTCGAGCCTGTTTATTTAATAATTCACAAAACTGCTCAGACTTTGACTCAGGAAAAGGTTCCAGGGACACTGATTTTTTCCATATTAAAATATTCATCACGAGTACGACGATATTGTCTCCTCTCCTCCCTATCATATTCTTCCTTAGCAATAGCACACTGTTCCCTCGTCTGCTCAAGTATAAGTTTCACAAATTCGAGTGTCAACAAAGCAGATTGATTCTGAGATAAACTTGGTCCACCTTCATTTTCTCTTGTGACTAGCAGATTGTCAGATAAATGCTTACGAACAAGGATATGGAGTGAAGAGCAAAAACTAATATTAACTCACTGAGCAGCAGATACAGTAAATGGATAACCCATGTTGGATGAATCAGACCTTAGTTTCTTGTGAATTAACTCACGAAGGTGAGCGTCAGTTAAAATACGACAATATTCAATGCCACTAGAACAAGCAATATGCCAGTAGCATCATAGATATAGTCTGGGAATGGGCTGCAAATGCCACCAAGTGCCTACCATGTGTAGGTGGAGTTACCCAGTCAGCACTAAACATAAGCAGCACCTGTGATATCTTGAGACTGTTTTTCCAATATCTTGTCTGTGAGAAATGGGAGAGCAGATTTGATAGTTTGAGACTGAGTCTCAGGTTTAAATCTTTGGACACCATGTGTTCTATTTTCCCACTGGGAGCTAGCCTCTAGCCAGGAGTTATGGTGAGTGTGGAGGCCTTTATTAGCCATGTACAGGTAGCAGAGCCTCTTTCTGCCTCAAGTCTCCCTGCAGTCCACATTGGGGATGGGAACCTATACCCTCAAGAATCGTTGTCCCTGCTCTTTCATGATGCTGTCATGTCGTGTGAAGATAAAACCTACCAGTGTACTAATATATGACTAATAAATGAACTTTCCTTTGCAGCTGCTCTGAAAAATAGCCTTCAGATTAACTTTAATGGGATATACTCCCTCAAAGACGCCTTCTTTATTGTCTGTATCAGCAACGATAAGGCCAACAAACTCATCACGATCACCAAAACCCTAAATGACCAAGGATTTTAAGTTCTGTCCTCTCCAGTCATGAGGGTGAAATAACTGAAGCAAAAATCATTATGGCTCTCTCCATTGACGACCTCATTTGAGAACCAGAACTCCTGGTCCTCATGCTTCCTCCATGATCAAAAGTACATTCACCGACATCGCCATGACTACCCAAGCTCTCGCCGATAATCTGGCTATATCTTATTACCAAATTCACCCAAGAAACATTGAACCAAGTTATACCAGCACATCACTCATTGGAATTATTATTCTTACAACAATCTATCCAAAGAATGCTCAATCAAGGACAAGAAATTCTGTTCAGAATGCTGAAGTAAACTCCATGATTTCAAGATTTGCATCACAACTACTCCAGTATGCCTTAACTACGAGAGCAACTATCACACTCTTTACATCCTCTCTAGGAGCAGCTTCAAGAAATTTGAGAATGGCTCTCCTACAAACCTGCCACCTTACTCGCCTTAATAACACTACGAGTATGCTGCCTTTTGACGTTCTTACCTGCCTGACCTGCCCTGCGACCTAACCTGCTACCAGCTTGTCTAGACTGAAGACCTCCAACCTCCACAAGACCATTGCAACTGAGAACATAAGAATATAAGAACAGGTCCTTATCAAAACGACCTCTACCCAAAGCTACCCAAGAATTTACTCCCGTACCCAATGACACCAATCAAACCCAGCACCCCCCACTCATACATTTGTCCACTCTCTTTTTAAAGCTGCCTAAGGTCCTAGCCTCGATCACCATACTAGGAAGATTGTTCCACGCATCTACAACTCTGTTAGAAAACCAGTACTTACCTATGTCCTTTCTAAATCTAAATTTATCCAATTTAAATCCATTATTTCTGGTTCTTACCTGGTTTGGCACCCTCAGAACTTTATTAATATCTCCTTTGTTTATGCCCGTCATCCACTTATACATTTCAATGACATCTCCCCTCATTCTACGTCTCTCCAGAGAGTGGAGATTTAAGGCTTTAAGTCTATCTTCATACAGGAGATTCCTTACAGTAAATCATTTTAGTCATTCTTTTCTGTATGTTCTCCAATGAGTCTATATCCATTCTGTAGTAAGGAGACCAAAACTGAGCAGCATAATCTGAATGAGAGTAGTGTAATTTGGTCGATCTAGGAACACTGCCGGATAATGACCATGGAAAATGAGATAATGATGGGGTCTGTATGACCTTAGGGCTAACAGGGTAATTGTTTAATATGATTAATCATGCCCCAAGGGGATAGAGAGACTTATTCCTATACATTAATAAGTAGGTACATAAAGTAGAACAAAGGATTCAGGTGTGCAGGTGGCAGATTCCGGGATAATGAGTGTGGAAAAGAATGTGATAATGGGTGGTCTGCATAAGCTCAGGTGCTGTCAGGGGGTACAAGTTTAATATGTTTAATCATCCCCCCAGGGGATAGAGAGATTTATTTCTGTGTAATTACTAAGTATAGGGAGGTAGGTAATGATCACTTCTGACTCCCCAAACTCAATCACTCTGATAGATGGGAGAGGCAGTACAAAAAAAGGATTCAGGTGTGCAGGTGGGCAGATTCCCAGGATAATGAGTGTGGAAAAGAATGTGATAATGGGTGGTCTGCATAAGCTCAGGTGCTGTCAGGGGTACAAGATTTAATATGTTTAATCATCCCCCAAGGGGATAGAGAGAGACTTATTTCTGTGTAATTACTAAGTATAAGAAGGTAGGTAATGATCACTTCTGACTCCCCAAACTCAATCACTCTGATAGATGGGAGAGGCAGTACAAAGGATTCAGGTGACTGGGTACAAGCTTACCATCTCCGAGGGAGTCCCCCCCCCTTTCCCGGGGCTGCGACTCTCTGACGCGACTGTTGCTACTTCACAACACTGCTGGGTTTAAAGAACGCGGTAATGGATGGGTAGCTGGTCCCCCGAGGGAGTGTTGCTCGCCCGTCCGTACCTCAGCAAAAAAAAAAAAAAAGGTTCTTCCAGGTACTACGGTAGTGTTTATTCTTGCCAGCTGCTAGATCTTTCCAGGTGGGGGAGGCTTAAAGCAGTGAGAAAAGGTCATCTAGGGAAGACCTTTGTGCTGATAGAGCTCTTATAGGAACTTTGTCATATACATTTTCCTCTTACCCGCTCTCAGATGGGGAGAGGCTTAAGTGGTGCGATATTGTTTATATATATATGTTTAGACTAGAGAAGATAGTAATATATAGTTATATGTAAATAAAAATCAGAGTTTGTCAATATTTTTATTAATTCACATACAAAAGGGCAAAAAAGCTGTGCAAAGTTTTTTAGCGCGAGCAAAGGGGCGAAACTGTGCGAGTTTTACTGGTTAGACTGAATGACTGCGCTCCTCCTGTTCACTTTCTGTAAGATTGATAACCTCCCGCTCGAAAATGATTTCCTTTTCAGGTACATCATCATCTGCCGTCTTTACCCCTTCTGCTGGCTTTACTCTCACGTCGGGGGTTTTCCCTTCCTTCTCCGACTGACTGTCAGGGTGCGCTTCAAGGTCGCCAGTTTGTTCAGCACCTGCCGCGGCAGTGACCTCAACAGAGTCATCAGATTGAGCAGTATCGAGCGTAGAGAGGTCCACAACGAGGTCATCAGACTGACATGAGGGAAGGCTCTGCGTTTCATCGTTGTCGAGATCTGGTTCTTTCTTCATAGGCTCCTCTATATCAGATGAACTGATCCCATCTTCCACAGGCTGTAAGTCATAAAGAGAACATATTTATCACTTTCAAATAAAGGAGTGGGACTCGTCTCTAATCTACCAAAGGAGGGAACATAGAAAGACATACCCTTTCCTGAGGAAGTCTTTGTTTGCGTTTCCTGCTATCATCACAATGACACCGCTTTAGGAGTTTGAAGCCGGTGTGTTCCTTCCCTTCCAATCTACCAGCCGATAAAATCAAAACTTTACAAATTCTGACTGGTCCAGTGAAAACTGTTGAAGAAAAAAAGGAGACTCAACTTTAAAATTATTATAAGTCTCTTGCGCTCGTTTTGTTTCGTTAATATTCAAAGAGAAGTATCCAATCTACCAGCCGATAAAATCAAAAACTTTACAAATTCTGACTGGTGCAGTGAAAACTGTTGAAAAAGAGACTCAACTTTAAAAATTATTATAAGTCTCTTGCACTCGTTTTGTTTCGTTAATATTCAAAGAGAAGTTTTTAGCAAAATAAAATGTCTCGCTTACCAGAATCGAGAATGTCTGCTTCCTTCACCATGATGAGAGTAAAAAGGCTATGGAGAGGTCGGCCTCTATCTTTTTGCGGGGAAGACAGCTTCAGCGGGCTCTTATATACAGCTCAGAGAGGGCCTTACCAGCCAGGAGGGGTATTTGGGGGATACTCTCGTCAGAGGTGACCTTCCTCACAGAGGGAAGCACAAAGATAACCTTGTCTACTTAGGCAAAATGTATTTTCACAAGGAGGTAACATTTTAAAATTCTCTCTAGCATATGCTATCACTAATCTGTCATTGATAAAAAGCGATTTTTCCGAGAAATTTTTTTAAAAAAAATATAAAGCTCTTTCTAATCCCACAAGGCTTGCTTTATGAATAAACATCATAACATATAGACCGCAAGTGAGTGAAAAATCACTTTGTGTTCTGCCAGATAAACGATATAAATATTTAATTTTATTTAGTTTAAAAAATTTTTTTAAATTTATGCCATAATTCTCTGGTTTTTTCCCGTAACTGTCAAAGAAGAAGGATAGACTATTTTTCTTGTCCAAGAGAAGAGAAAAAAAATGACCCATTACTTTTGAGCTGTACGAAGGAAGAATATTACTTACAAGCACTATGGGCCTGTCTGAGGGATAGTCATCTAATCTTATTTGCTGTAGAGCGTCTATAGTGAAACAGCCAATATATGTGACTTTATTTCCTAGGGCGGGAATTAAACTATTATTTATTTCTGCACAATTCATTTTTTATTTATGCTCGCACATCACAATGAACAGATCTATTCTGGTCGATGGATAAAACACCAGTGGTCTGAGCAAATAATAAAACTACCTTATTATGAGGGGCGGGCTTAGAGAACTGTAATTCAATTCTCAAGTTACCAGATTTTTCAATCGGGAGAGCGTCTTCCACTTGGCTGTCGGTTAAATTGAAAATATTGATGGTTCGCCCGGAGGCGAATGATTCATAGAGAATTAAATTTTCTTCCTCAATGCCCAGAGAGTTAATTGCCTCATAATATAATTTACTATAATGATGGGGGAAATCACTGCTTATGCGATAAACTGTATTATTATTAATACATACAGATAAACTGGCTAGATCCCCATGCTCAAAATATAGGCCATTCTCCTTATGTTTTCCTGCATAGGCTGTCATGGGCAAAATTACCATGAAAATTTTGGCGGGAATTACATGACCCCATGGCTGATCTATTAGGAGGCTCGTTTGATTGTGACCTAGCACATAATTTTTACTTAGAGTGCGATTAAAAGTATATATTATCGGCTTTGCGTCTAAGGCTAGAGACTTGTTCAAGGCCATATAAGCTGATGTATATGGGTACACCCTATTAAGCCAAAGTTTAGCGTAATTAATATGGAGCTGGTATGTGCTGGCATCATCGTCTGTTTTCAGAGTCCACGCTTGAGGGGATAATTCCAGCCTAATTTTTAAATCGATATTGTCAAGCAGATATTGGTCCAGAGTGGATATGTCCAGAGCCAAGGGAAAACACAGAGTTATGCCCTGTTCTTTATCATTCTTTGTCAGTATCTGTGGTTCTTTTGCCGATGTGCGGGCGAAATAGGCTGTATCGAACAATTTAGTTATACCTTCTCCTCCTTTAAAGTCGGGCAAGAGATACCCCAGTCGGGCGATACTCGGCAACTGGCTTCGTTTTACTGAGCTGCAGAGTTTAATGAATGACCAGTAATTAAAACTAGAATTTGTTTCCGTTATTTGCTCGCCCAGGAAACACTGGACACTTTTAAATAACGTGTTGGAAAATCCATTGATGAGTGCAATGTTGCTTGTTTCCCCTAGTGGACTTTGCCCATCAGCCTCTGTTAGAGTCACTCTAAATTCTATAACTATTTTGCCTAAATCTAGAAATGCTCCGGGAACTCCAGGAATTCTAAATTCTAGAAAATTATCTTTTAGTTTTTGAGAGAGAGGAAGGTTTACTGGTAGAGTATCAAAACTCTGAGTGCGAGCTATGGAACTCTCAACTTGTCTCAGTCTATGCGGTCGCGGGAATTGATTAATGACGCTGGAAGAATAATCATTTAACGGGACTTTGAGTCCGCTGTTTTCAGCCCCGACACCCGCCATGGCTAATAAGCGACTGTTTATACGAGAGAGAATACATCCGTTTTATAAGCAACTCGGCTTCGTCGGCGTTTATTTAACTTGCATTTATTCAGCCGTCGCTTAGTCACCCTGCTTACTCGGCCACCCGTAATAACCTTCTTTGCGACACCTTTTAAAGCATCTATCCCGTGAGATTTAAGAGCAGCTTTCATGTCTGTTTTTCCAGACTGATAATCATCGAGCATTTTAGTTCCAAATTCTACTGCACTTGGCGCAGCCACTCTGAAAAGAAAAGGTAAAGCTCTTTTAGCTAGTCCCGCTAAAGCCGAAAAAAATCCCCCACCTCGGACTCTGTATGGCGCGTGAAAAGTTTGTATATCTCCCAGACCACCACCCACATGGGAGGGTTTTAGGGAGAATAAACTCCGAAATTCCTGCTCAGAGGGCACTTGAAAGGGTACACGCATGTTTGGCGGTTAGAGAAACAATAACCATTTTTACGCAGAGTTGGTTCTATTTATTTATCGGTCTTACATGTAACACTACGGTAGTGGAATGACCGCTTTCAAAAGACAGATTACGACCAAACTGATCTGTCATTTTGATAGCTATTTTATCTAATTTAGTTACGCATAGAGGTTTGTACATCATAGGATGAGCACCTTTTGAATAACTCTCCTGAAAGGCGAAAGCATCCAGAATATTGACTAACTGACTACCGTATATTTGCGGTTCCACAATATCACTATATATTAAAACATAATCAACTCCGGCAGTGGGATCAGGTTTGAATGGGGCAATCTGCTTGGGGAAGGAGGTCCCCTCGGGCGCGTCACTACGAAATAAATAATATTTTTCAGCGCTGCTAAGCCCAAGCACCCGAGCTATTCTCGGTTTAAATTGAGCTTTAAATGAAGTGGCAGCATTGTTTTTTCCCGTAAAGGTTCGCGATCTCGTCGAAACTAAAACCCTCCCAATTCCGACATCATAATTGAGTATTTTCCCTTTCGGGAAATGTGCCGAATAATTATCTCTAAAGGCTTTTTTTAAATCTGCTGTTAGCTGTCGATTAATTTCTTCAATAATATGGCTGGCATCTGTCGATAACACATCATTTTTTGGTAGAAAGTGATGGACTATTTCTTCTGTACTTATTCCTGTTTCAGTAATGTGATTTTGTATAATGTCAATACCGCATTCGGCATCGTCTCTTGTTAGAATATTGAATTTTTTGGGATACAAAACATTAAGCAAGGCTATTTCGTAGTTCAAGGATGGATTTAAAGGCGTTGCAGTAATTATATTTTGAAAGGCCGAAGCTGTATTGTCGAAAATGTCAATATTTTCTAAACTGCTCAAATAGATATATTTCCCCGGACCCCCTCTGTCCATGTTGAGGGACAGAGACAGTATGAGGCAAATACAAAATATAGACCATTATATATATTTTTTAAAGGCTTAAAAAAACTTTAGTTTGAAGAGTTTACATTTTTATTTTTTTATTAGTTACAGCATTTAGGAATAAAATATCCACATCATCGTGCTGTCGTTTGCGTTTTCCGCGTGAAGTGACCTCGACTCCATCAGGCATGTCCATTTCACGCATGCCACTGTCTCGTTTAGTTCCAATCCCACCGGGTGGTCCGACGTCAGCACCGTTGACACCGCCGCTGCCGCTGCTGCAGCTGCTGCTGTTGCCGCTGCCGCCACCGGCACTGCTGCCACCGCTGATGCTGCCAGTGCCTTGCTTCTCCACGGACAGCTGTAGTATTTCCCGTTCTAGAGCTTCGGGGGAGGCGCCGCGTTCAATTTCCACCTCATCTAGGATGATTTTAGGTACTGCCAAGTATGGGCTCACTGACGGCACGAGCAAGCATGTCTGAATTTCCCGTTTCAGTAATATGTCTTGAAATATGTTAATGAGAGGGAGATATTCAGTGTGCCATTCATCGGCCTGTTTTCTGCTCATGCCAATGTACTGGGGTAAAATTACCCGTTTGATGTTGCCATTGGCTATCACCGCCCGTCCCAGGGACACCAGACATAATTTAAACCAAATTCGTCGATTCTGTTGCGTGTCCTTGCTCAAACCGCGTACATAATGCGTGTCGAGACTACGCTCTAATTGCTGTTGCGCAATTTCATTCTTTTCAAGACAAGGACCCGCTGAGAACTGACATATTAGTGCTGCAAGGTGGGGTCTTAAAAAATCCTCTGGCCTGTCATCAAGGGTGTTGGTGCATGGTGGGGGTGATTTTAGGACAATTTCCCCGGGTGTGCCCCGATCTGCAGCTATGGCACGGTTCACCAGGATTAGCGATTTTCGCTCAATTTTGGAAAAAGGATATTTTTCCCAGAGTGAAAGAGCCGGCTCGTAGGGGCGAGCAGAAGTAGCGTTGTGGGGATACACGATACAATCCCCATATTCCAGGAATTCTTCACCCGTTATTCCCCCGACAATTACTGGAAATTTATATTCCATTCTCGTCAACAGTTGGGTTCCTTAGAGTCCTCGCTGAGGGAGTGAGACGGATAATGTTTATCGGTACGTCGGCGGCAGGGTTTAAATATGGCGCTGCTGTAGCCTCCCACTCCTGCGGGTGGGTTTGGTAGGGGTTTGGGGGACCTCTCTAGGTCGACATTCGCCTAAGGTGCTTATACAAGCTTTGGGCCCCTTCAAAAGCTTCTATCATATCCCGGAAATCATGCGTAGCATATTCTAAGCGTCTGATTTCAGCCGTCAGTTCTTTCTGATTAAAATTGTCATATAATTTTTCAATTTCATCAAAAGTCTTAGTAAATCTGGTCATGGGGCAATTGACTTTGAAGGATTCGTAGGTTTGCCATAAACTTTGTATCACACGAGCTTTGTAACACACTTGCTGATAAATCTTTCGTCTTGACGTTAATTGATGTAATAATATCGACAAACTGGGGTCCTTTTCTCCTTCTTCATTCAACGGGAGATTAATTCTCTCGGGATAATCAACTGATGGCTGGTCCATTTTTTTTTTTTTTATGAATAGCACTTCGAGAAGGAACTTCTTGTCTCTATCCTGACCCGGTATTTACTAAAGCGGGCAAAGCTCTTCTCTCGACTTTATGAAAGCTTAAATTTCAATAGGCTAGCCAGAGCGGCTTTTTTTCCGCGGTCTTTTTAACATAAAAACCGCCTAATAATTGTTTTCTCGCCTTGTGATTTTTTATAAATCTTGGCTCTAATCTAATAAGGCTCACTAATTCCCCTACAACGGGCAAAAGTTTTTTATCGATGTACGCTCGACTGCTTGTCAAAGATTTAATGATTTGTAAGATGTTTAAATTATGGTATGGAGGGAATAAAATACCTCTCTTATCCCACCGAATGAAAGAATTATTCTTGAATAGATTCAGCATAGATTTCGCGTATGGCAATTCTTCTCTCGTGAAATACAGATCAATTATTTCATTTAAATTTGGGGAAGAGTCCTCAGGCGAGAGAGAAAGACTGTTGTTTTTTCTTGATATTAAAGATAAAAGTATTTCCGGCGGGAGTTTATTATTATTGGCTATTATTTTCTGTTTCGGATTTTTTTTTTTTTTACTCTTAGACTCCTCGCGGCAACTACCGCGGGCACGCCCGCCACCGCAGCCGCCGCAGCCGCCGCCACTGCCGCCACTGCCGCCACTGCCGCCACCGCCGCGGGCGGCATTACAGCGAGCGAGCCTATTTTTTTTTTTTTTTTATGGGGGACTCACCAGTCTCAACAAAGAGCTCGGGTGGGTGCCCGCTCGTGGGAGGTGGTAGCTCGAAGCGGTAATTACCCTTATGAGGGCGAGTTGCTATGCTGGGGCAGGAGCTGACCTTCTCATCCTTGCTTTGGGCTGGTTTCACTTTCACTCTCGAGAGGCTGGAAGATTCCTTCCTACGCGCCATAGTGGTGGTTGCAGTGCTTCTGCGAAGGCGGGGAAAAGGAGATTCGCGCTTAGGAGTGGGTAAGATATTTGTTCCATTTTTAAAAATATATTTTTCGGCGGTTAGCCGAGGGATGAGACAAAATTCCTTTACCACCATTTCGATTATTTTTTACTTTATAAAACTACTAATCAGCGAGATGACCAGAGGTAAGAGTGTAGTTAAGATGGCTCCTCCATGCTTCGAAAGAAGAATATTTTTTTTTTTATAAAGTGGAGTTTGTTTACGGGCAACGGTGAGAATGTCTCCTCTAAACTTCTTTAATTTGCTCAAAATAGTCGGTTCTACTGTTAGATTTTTCTTAAGAAAATTAGTAAATATCTCAGATATGCAATTAATTTCTTTTTTTTTTAATTCCTTAATAATACGATTGCGAGCTTTAGCTGGAAGTTTGTTTAATAAAATTAATAACTCTCTGTGTTGCACTGCTAGGGGCTTACCCCTGTCTGACATTTTGCATGTCCTTCTCGTGCACCCAGCTATCTGCACTTCGGGGATAACCCACCCAGCTCACCAGATATTCTCTACTGCCGTCAGTTTTTCTTCTCCGTCTCAATATTTTAATGGGAAAAAATTCAGGTAGAGATGTTTCTATTAATTCCTGAGCGTAAAATTGCCCGAGTATTTTTTCCCCGCTCAGGTCGATAAGAGAATATGTGGGGATTACTTGCGAATTATCAACCGATTGGATTTTAAAAATTTCTTCGGTGTTTTGAGGCCAATAACTCTTGTGAAATATCCCCCGGTGGCTAGTTATCCGCACATGCGCTCCAGGAGTCAGTCGTGGACTAGTACGAGGCTGATGAGGACGGGCATTTAAATACATTAGCCCAAACTGCCGACGAATGTCTCGAGGAAGACTCAGAGAATGCACTTGTTGTGGAGTTTGACCTTTCTTGAGAGAGGAGTGAGGAGTTGAGTTGTAAGTTTCTACTATGGCTGGTAATACCTCTATATATTTTAAAGAATTTGTTAAAGTCATATAGCGGTAGATTCTATGCTTAAGCGTGCGAATAGCCCGTTCCGCTATTGCAGCCTTAGTGTCCGAGAAGGTACTGTATAATTTAATATTTTTTTTTTTTAGGTAATTCAGAAGAGGACGATTATAAAACTCGGTCCCTCTGTCTGTGTGTAATCTCGAAATTCCACGGAAGGTGGGGCTTTCTATAATATTTCGTAAGGCTGACAAGACGCTTTTTGAGTTTTTTCTGACTAGTCCTACCGCCTTCATTAACCTTGAAAAGACATCTATGCATAACAAAATATATTTAATGCCACCATTGTGGGAATGTAATAAAGTCATGTCCGCCAAGTCGCAGGTGAGTATAATGCGAGGGGCAGCGGCTATGATTTTCCGTCTGGGAAATCGCAGAGGCTGCAATTTATGCAAAGTATAGGCCCTCTGAGAAGAGAGATAATCCACTACGTCTTTATAAGTAATAGAGGCGTTTTTCTCCCTAGCCGCTCTAAAAAGTTTGTTAACATTCCCAGTAAAGCCCCCGGGGCTATTGACGTCTCTATATACTTTTTCTAGAATTTTCTTTTTATGTGAATTTAAGGCCATTTTTGTTTTTACCAGCGGTATACAGTTTCACAGTTGCCCTCTCCGGTAATGAAGCTTCGTAATTGAATTTCCTCTGGAGCGGTTAAATCAACCAGAAGATAGCCGTATTTATCCGCAGTGACGTGACGATATATCTCAACAAATTTCGGGGCTAGATTTTTTCCATAAATTTGTCGCCCGAGACATTCCAACTGAGACAGATCTCGTTGTCTTAATAAAATATATTGACTACAATTAAGCGTGATCGTGCGAGCGTATTTTCCTTGTGGAAATAAATTTTGAGATATGAGAATTACGGATATTTGCTCGTGTCTTCCTCTAGTAAAAATATTAGCTATAATATCACTCTTAACTGCTTCATTAAAAAGGTCATCAATTATATACAGAGAGCTATTGTCTGTCTCAAGGGGATTTTGGTAATCCGCCGGGTTAATGAGACCTTTCACTAAAATGATTTTCTCACTAAGAGAGGTGATTTGTTTCAAAGGGTGAGTTTTATCATCCAGACTGGAAATGATTATTCTCGCGAAAGAACCGGCATATTTTTTACATAAACGCTCCACTAGACTGCTCTTGCCTGCTCCGCTAAAACCAGCGACAAGTATTCTTGCAGGCTCTCTGAAAATATTCAACTCTTCCTCTGTAAAGGTACAGACCTTGTCCATCTTCCCATCTCAAATGAGCCTTTTTTGTGGAAGAATCATCTTATATATAAACATTTCTTTTTAGTTCAAAGCAGAGGGGAGGGAGGGGGGAGTTTATCCCGGAGATGAAGATAACAATGGCAGCATGACCTTCTCCCGCCAGAAGACCATAGAAAAAAAAAAAAAGCCCGACCGACAGTGAAGGTCGTCTGGATATTACGCAGTTTCACTACCTTCCCTACGCCAGGTGGTGGTGGGTAGAATGGAGGTCACAGACAAAGAGAAGCAGGCTCCGCCACTTTCTGCCGGCTGATGCCTATTTATTTTTATTTGGGGGAAAAATATATTATTATTATTATTATTATTATTTTTAAGAATATTTAGTTTTGGCGATGGACAAAATCTATAAATTAATTAATCTTTCCCTCGCCTCGGCTTTATACAAATGGGAAATTCACATGACTATGGCAATTTACGTAATCCTCCCTACTTGCCCGGTCATACAGTCTAATATAAGAGGCGGCTTCACTACTGCTGTTAGGACGTTTGCTCAGGCCAATAACCAGTTCATTAATCCCAATTTTGATGAGAAAAACTTAGTAAGTAAATTTTTGCTATACTGGGATTTTAATTCTCTTTATGGTTCTTGCATGACTGAGGCACTGCCCTACGCAAACATTCGAAAACTCTCACCCGCAGAAATGGCGAGTTTTCTCGCAAATGGCGGTCTTCTCCAGAAGAATCCTCAAGACTCTATAAAAGGTTACTGGCTTCTTATAGACACTCTAGGAATAGCCCCAGAATTAGCTCGCTACACGGATGACTTACCACTATGTCTCTATCACAAACAGATAACATTAGATGATCTATCTGAGTACAGCAAACAGCTATTGGCTATCAGTAATCAAAAACTACCCCGTAAAAATACTAAATTAGTGGGGGACCATCTCCCCAAACGAAACTACCTAATATCATTGCCTTTATTGCAGTTGTTCTTGGAGATAGGTCTACAAATTGAGAAAATTCATAGCATATATGAATTCTCACAAGGAAAATATCTGGCGGGCTTTGTTGAAACGAACGTGAGGCAACGCAATAGTAGCACTAGTAAAGACTGTCAGCGATTATTTAAATTGTTGACCAATTCTGTATTCGGCAAGACATTGTTTAATCCATCAAAATATGCCAACAAAACGAAGCTCATAACATCAGCAGGAGCATTTTTGCGAGCGGTGAGTAAGCCACTATTTAAGAAAGCCATAAAGCTTTCAGAAAACAAAGTATTGGTTACGACGGGGACGCCAGCCATAAAACTCACTTACCCTAATTACATAGGTTACCAGATACTAGAACTTGCCAAATTTAAGCTGTACCATTTTTGGTATATGATTCTTAAGAAAACATACCAAGACAAAATAAAACTAATCTATTCAGATACCGATAGTGTCATCGCCTGTTTAGAGGGCATCAAAAACCTTACTGATGAAATCGGTAAGGAACCATTGAGGAAATGGATAGACACATCTAATTTCCCCACAGATCATCCTCTCTACAATGACTCAAGGAAGGGATCTCTAGGCTTACTTAAAAGTGAGGTGGGGGACCGCCTTATTTCAGAAATAGTCTGCATTAAACCCAAAATGTATAGCATCCTGCTAGCAGATAATAACAACACTATCGCTGCAAAAGGAGTTCCTCAGTCTGAACAACAATTATTAACTCATAATAACTTTAGAAGTGTGCTGGAAGACGGTTCTAAACATACCTTCCAATATAGTCAAATTAGAAATTTAAAAGGTCAGATGACCACTATCACCACTAGGAAACGAGGTCTTAGCTCATTTGATGATAAGCGCTTTTACTTAGATGCCTATCACTCTGTATCCTATGGTCATCCAGATGCCAGAGAAACAAAGTTTAAATTATTTAAAGATAAAACAGATGACAAAGTGGAGGAAGACGAAGAAGCTAATAGCAGTACTGAAGAAGGGAGTACAGAAGAAGAGGAACTAGAGATGAGAGACAGTTGCAATCTTTGGCGGGGAAGAGAAAAAACCGTAAGAGATTTTTTCCCCAGGGTCAAGCATCGACGCGAGAGAGGTAGATCTTCCGCCACTGCTCGTAGTTTCATGCTCTTAGAAGCTAGCTGTTCTGAGGGAGAGGAGGAATAAAACAATGTAATGTTAACTAATAAATATATTTGCTAAGAGAGACTTTTTTGTTTTCACCCTTTGAAAAATTAGGTTATTATCCTTTTTTCACACAGATGCCCCCCCCGATGTAGCCGGAGAGCGGGCGCAGGGCTGATAATCACCCCCGATGACCTCCAAAGAAGCAGGCTGGCCGCAACACTCCATCAGAGACCCCAGTCACCTGAATCCTTTGTACTGCCTCTCTCCCATCTATCAGAGTAATAGAGTTTGGGGAGTCAGAAGTGATCATTACTCTACTTCTGTTCCTACTTAGTAATAAGACTCTCTATCCCCTTGGGGGATGATTAAACATATTAAACTCCTACCCTGTCAGCCCTAAGGTCATACAGACCCCCCATTATCTCATTATTTTTCCATGGTCATTATCCCGGAATCCGGTTCCCTCGGGGGACCAGCTACCCATCCATTACCGCGTTCTTTAAACCCAGCAGTGTTGTGAAGTAGCAACAGTCGCGTCAGTAAGTCGCAGCCCCGGGAAGGGGGGGTAGGGACTCCCTCGGAGATGGCAAGCTTGTACCCAGTCACCTGAATCCTTTGTACTGCCTCTCCCATCTATCAGAGTGATTGAGTTTGGGGAGTCAGAAGTGATCATTACCTACCTTCTTATACTTAGTAATTACACAGAAATAAGTCTCTCTCTATCCCCTTGGGGGATGATTAAACATATTAAATCTTGTACCCCTGACAGCACCTGAGCTTATGCAGACCACCCATTATCACATTCTTTTCCACACTCATTATCCTGGGAATCTGCCCACCTGCACACCTGAATCCTTTTTTGTACTGCCTCTCCCATCTATCAGAGTGATTGAGTTTGGGGAGTCAGAAGTGATCATTACCTACCTTCCTATACTTAGTAATTACACAGAAATAAATCTCTCTATCCCCTGGGGGGATGATTAAACATATTAAACTTGTACCCCCTGACAGCACCTGAGCTTATGCAGACCACCCATTATCACATTCTTTTCCACACTCATTATCCTGGAATCTGCCACCTGCACACCTGATTCCTTTGTTCTACTTTATGTACCTACTTATTAATGTATAGGAATAAGTCTCTCTATCCCCTTGGGGCATGATTAATCATATTAAACAATTACCCTGTCAGCCCTAAGGTCATACAGACCCCATCATTATCTCATTTTCCATGGTCATTATCCGGCAGTGTTCCTAGATCGACCAAATTACACTACTAATGAGGCCTCACTAGTGATGTATAGAGTTGTAAAATAACTTTTGGGCTTCTGTTACTTATACTTCTTGAGATAAATCCTAGTAATCTGTTAGCCTTGTTGCACACACTTGGGCACTGCTGTCTTGGCTTTAGATTTCTGCTTACCATGACTCACAAGTCTTTTTCACATTCTGTATGATCAAGCTCTACTTCACCTAGTTTATAGCTTCGAGGGTTATTTTCATTACCAAGGACTAGTACTTTACACTTATCCACACTGAACTTCATCTGCCATTTTTCAGACCAAGACATGAATTTGTCCAAATCCTCCTGGAGTTCATTGGAATCCTCCTCAGAATTAATCATATGGCCTATCTTTGTATTATCAAGAAATTTCCTCATGTCACTCGTATTCCCTTTATCAAAGTCATTAATGTAAATTATGAACAAGAGAGGGCCTAAAACTGATCCTTGTGGAATGCCACTGGTGACTAATCCCCATTCAGATTTGACCCCATTAATGGAAACTCTGCTTTCTATTGGTAAGCCATCCCTTTATCCATACTAGAACTTTACCTCCTATACCATGAGCTGCCACTTTTCTTAAGAGTCTCTTGTGAGGTACTCTATCGAAGGCTCTACTAAAATCCAAATAAACAATATCATATTCTTTATCACTGTCTACTACCTCAAATGTTCTATTGAAGAACGTCAGTAAATTTGTCAGACAGGAACAACCTCTCATGAACCCATGCTGAGATTCATTAATCCTTAAACTGCCCAAACACAGACTTACATTTGCCTGCGCAGCGCTCCGAATAATTTGAAAAATAAAAAAATCGTTTATTTTTTAAATTGATCGCAAAGTTGGTGCTAAATGATGAAGTGTTGGCAACATGGAGCACTGCCGCTTGCAGAAATAATAAACATTTATCGTTTTTTTCCAATTCTTTTCTATTTTTCTGAGCCTCTTCCTGATTCTCCAATCTGTCCCACGATCGCCTAGCTGCTGGGTTAAGCCCTGGCACTTTCTCTACAACTGTAGACACTCGTCTCCAACTCTATTTTTCGCCTGTCCTATCTTCCCAGCTCACCCCACATGGGGTCTTACTTATACTTTCATGTCTAGTCTTGGGATCCGTGACTAGAAATTTATCTAATCTTCTAGGAGTGATCTACTAATGACTTATTTTATGCTGTTGGTGTAAATTTAACTTCATCAGCTAATTATATTCCGTCTCAATATTCTTGTATCTTCACAGTTATCTTAGTATCAGATCCCTTTCTTCTTTTCTCTTTGTCCAAGTGTATTATTGTTGTAATAAGCATTAATAAATTGTAATTGAGTGGAATATCGCATTTACTTTCCCAATTTCAATTTTATCCTGAAAAAGACTGATTTATGTGTATCTAGTTAAATGAATTGAGCAAAGTCTCCAATAGTGCGTAAAGAGGAGAGATGGTGTCCTCATTGTCTCAGTTCATTACTTACTAGTCATGACTTACTAGTCTACACTGAAGGCGGTATTATATAGTGGCTAAGCCACCCTTTTTGTACAATTTAAACTAAATATCTTACCTTGTCATATTAAAGATTCTGAAAAGTGGATGAAGTACAGCGGAATTTTTTCCACTGATCCAAGTTGACCATAGTAGACCATTTGTGACCGCAGGTCAGATCCAAGTTGACTATTTGTGACCGCAGGTCTAATCCAAGTTGACCATTTGTGACCGCAGGTCTAATCCAAGTTGACCATTTGTGACTGCAGGTCAGATCCAAGTTGACCATTTGTGACCGCAGGTCTAATCCAAGTTGACCATTTGTGACTGCAGGTCAGATCCAAGTTGACCATTTGTGACCGCAGGTCAGATCCAAGTTGACCATTTGTGACCGCAGGTCTAATCCAAGTTGACCATTTGTGACCGAGGGTCTGAGAAGATCTACTTGGATATGCATAGTTTTTCTTTGTAAATTTTGTAATAGTGCGTTTAAAAGTTTATTATAGTTAGTAAAAGGAGGTCAGGATGTTGATGTTTAATATATGTGGGGAGAGTAAAGAATGTTATGACTGAAATATTTTTGGGAGCAATTACTGGCCGAACCTGAATATTTGCAGAGTGGCTTAGTTGATAACACACTTGCCTCACACGATGAGTGGCCATGATTCGATCCACAGCACGGGTGGAAACGTTGGTCATGTTTCCTTACTCCTGCTGTTCCTGCCCACCTTGCAGTAAGTAGGTACCTGGGTGTTAGTCACCTGGTGTGGGTCACATCCTGGAGGACAAGATTAGAGGACCACAATGGAAATGAGACAAACAGTTACCGATAACACACATTTTTTTTTTTGAATGTTTAAGTCTGAGGGTTACCCCCCCCCCAAAAAAAAAAAAAAAAAAAAAAAATCTTCATTTATATTCAATAACTAAATAATGCTTCTTCTGACTGACTTCAAAATATTACTGACGATGAATTTCATAAGGAACTTGTTAAAAAGTTTGGAATCGTTGGATTCCAATAAATTACTGGAAAATGCCTGATCTGATGGACATGAAATTTTCACCAACAGAGGGATATATTACAAAAAAAAAAAAACTTGTCATTCACTTTGAGAATATTATAATTTCAATTTGCCAATTTTATGCAATAAATGAGTTTCATATAATAACTGGAGAATACTTATTCTGATCGACTTTAAACCCTAAATGTTGGTTTATCTGGAGAGTTTACCTGGAGAGAGTTCCGGGGGTCAACGCCCCCGCGGCCCGGTCTGTGACCAGGCCTCCTTAGGTCAGTGTCCCAGGATGCGACCCACACCAGTCGACTAACACCCAGGTACCCATTTTACTGATGGGGAACATAGACAACAGGTGGAAAGAAACACGTCCAATGTTTCTACTCTGGCTGGGAATCGAACCCAGACCCTCACCGTGTGAAGCCAGAGCGTTAACCACCAGGCCACCAGTCTTAATTGTATATATTTTTGTAATGATTTTTGGCTGTGTGATGGGTCAATTTCTCATAGTTTAGCCAATTTAATCTCATTAAATTTTCGTAAAAATAAAACTCTAATAGTATTTCTTACATGATAACAGAGAATTATAAATAAAATATAAATGAAAAAAATAACCATTTATATTTTAAGGCCATTTTTTTCAAGTTTCACGAACACAGACTTTAATATTTACTGAATATTCTCAGCAAACTTTCACCTTTCTTTCTCGAAAATTTTCGTTTGTTAGTCAATTAAGCCTTTTTCTATCATCATCTGATGTAAATACTAGAGTACTGTATCTAGGGCAAGATTCATGCCATTATTTCGTGGCATGAATCTTGGTGCCATAAAAGCAATATTACACAGGTCGTTCCGTGTGATAACCTGAGATAACCTCATCTGATCGGCTTTATAATTTCAACGGCGGTTAATCCTACTTAGATGAATATTGTTATTGTTAATATAAGAAGCAGGTGCCATGTAGCTACTTATGACCTTCATGAAGGAAAGTAGCATTTAACAGTTTTACCGTGCTGCTGGTCAGGGGCTCTTGAGCCAAGGAACTGGAATTATATTACCCTTCCTTGTCTTATTCAGCATGTATTACATGACCCCTAATAGTTTAAGCTGAGTAGCAGCATATTTCTTGGTCTAGGCTGTGTAGCAGTATATTTCTTGGTCTAGGCTCTGTAGCAGCATATTTCTTGGTCTAGGCTGTGTAGGAACATATTTCTTGGTCTAGCCTGAGTAGGAACACACTTCTTGCTCTAGCCTGTATAGGAAAATATCTCTTGGTCTAGGCTGAGTAGGAGCATATCTCTTGGTCTAGGCTCTGTAGCAGCATATTTCTTGGTCTTGGAGTTAACTTGGAGAGGGTTTCGGGTCTAGGCTGTATAGCAGCATATTTCTAGGTCTAGGCTGCATTGCAGCATATTTCTAAGTCTAGGCTGTATAGCAGCATATTTCTTGGTCTAGGTTTTGTAGCAGCATATTTCTTGGTCTAGGTTTTGTAGCAGCATATTTCTTGGTCTAGGTTTTGTAGCAGCATATTTCTTGGTCTAGGTTTTGTAGCAGCATATTTCTTGGTCTAGGTTTTGTAGCAGCATATTTCTTGGTCAAGGCTGTGTACCAGCATATTTCTTGGTCTAGGTTTTGTAGCAGCATATTTCTTGGTCAAGGCTGTGTACCAGCATATTTCTTGGTCTAGGCTGTGTAGCAGCGCATTTCTTGGTCTAGGCTGTGTCGCAGCATATTTCTTGGTCTAGGCTCTCTAGCAGCATATTTCTTGGTCTAGGCTGTGTAACAGAATATTTCTTGGTCTAGACTGCGTAGCAGCATATTTCTTGGTCTAGGCTGTGTAGGAGCATATTTTTTGGTCTAGGCTCTCTAGCAGCATATTTCTTGGTCTAGGCTGTGTAACAGCATATTTCTTGGTCTAGACTGCGTAGCAGCATATTTCTTGGTCTAGGCTGTGTAGGAGCATATTTTTTGGTCTAGGCTGTGTAGCAGCATATTTCTTGTCCTAGGCTGTGTAGCAGCATATTTCTTGTCCTAGGCTGTGTAGCAGCGCATTTCTTGGTCTAGGCTGTGTAGCAGCATATTTCTTGGTGTTGGCTATGTAGAAGCATATTTCTTGGTCTAGGCTGTGTAGCAGCATATTTCTTGGTCTAGACTGTGTAGCAGCATTATTCTTCGTCTAGGTTGTGTAGCAGCAAATTCTTGGTCTAGGCTGTGTAGCAGCATATTTCTTGGTCTAGGCTGTGTAGCAGCATATTTCTTGTCCTAGGCTGTGTAGCAGAATATTTCTTGGCCTAGGCTGTGCAGCAGCATATTTCTAGGCCTAGGCTGTGTAGCAAAATATTTCTTGGTGTAGGCTGTGTAGCAGCATATTTCTTGGTCAAGGCTGAGTAGCCGCGTATTTTTTGATCTAGGCTGTGTAGCAGCATATTTCTTGGTCTAGGCTGTGTAGCAGCATATTTCTTGGCCTAGGCCGTGTAGCAGCATATTTCTTGGTCTAGGCTGTGTGGCAGCATATTTCTTGGTATAGGCTGTGTTGGAACATATTTCTTGGTCTAGGCTGTGTAGCAGCATATTTCTTGGTCTAGGCTGTGTAGCAGCAGATTTCTTAGTCTAGGCTGTGTAGCAGCATATTTCTTGGTCTATGCTGTGTAGGAACATATTTCTTGATCTAGGCTGTGTAGGAACATTTTTCTTGGTCTAGGCTGTGTAGCAGCATATTTCTTGGTCTAGGCTGTGTGGCAGCATATTTCTTGGTATAGGCTGTGTTGGAACATATTTCTTGGTCTAGGCTGTGTAGCAGCATATTTCTTGGTCTAGGCTGTGTAGCAGCAGATTTCTTAGTCTAGGCTGTGTAGCAGCATTTTTCTTGGTCTAGGCTGTGTAGCAGCATACTTTTTTGGTATAGGCTGTGTAGGAACATTTTTCTTGGTCTAGGCTGTGTAGCAGCATATTTCTTGGTCAAGGCTGTGTAGCAGCATATTTCTTGGTATAGGCTGTGAAGCACCATATTTCTTGGTATAGTCCGTGAATCAACATATTTCTTGGTCTAGGCTGTGTAGCAGCATATTTCTTTGTCTAGGCTGTGTAGGAACACATTTCTTGATCTAGGCTGTGTAGCAGCATATTTCTTGGTATAGTCCGTGAATCAACATATTTCTTGGTCTAGGCTGTGTAGCAGCATATTTCTTGGTCTTGGCTGTGTAGCAACATATTTCTTGGTCTAGGCTGTGTAGCAGCATATTTTTTGGTATAGGCTGTGTAGGAACATATTTCTTGGTCTAAGGCTTTTTAGCAGCATATTTTTTGGTCTACGCTGCATAGGCACATATTTCTTGGTCTACGCTGTGTAGCAGCATATATTTTGTTCCAGGCTGTGTAGGAACATATTTCTTGGTCTAGGCTTTGTAGAAGCATATTTTTGGTCTAGGCTGTGTAGCAACATATTTCTTGGTCTAGGGTCTGTAGCAGCATATTTTTTGGTCTAGGCTGTGAAGGAACATATTTCCTGGTCTAGGCTGTGTAGCAGCATATTTTGTGGTCATAGGCCGTGTAGCAGCGTATTTCTTTTTCTAGGCTGTGTAAGAACATATTTCTTGGAGTAGGCTGTGTAACATATTTCTTGGTCAAGGCTGTGTAGGAGCATATTTCTTAGTCTAGGCTGTGTAGGAGCATATTTCTTGGTCTAGCCTGTGTAAGAACACATTTCTTGGTCTATCCTGTGTAGGAACAATTTCTTGGTCTAGGCTGTGTAGCAGCATATTTCTAGGTCTAGGCTGTGTAGCAGCATATTTCTTGGTCAAGGCTGTGTAGCAGCATATTTCTTGGTCTAGACTATGCAGCAACATATTTTTTGGTCTAGGCTGTGAAGGAACATGTCTCTTGGTCTAGGCTGTGTAGCAGCATATTTCTTGTCTAGGCTGTGTAGCAACATATATCTTTGTCTAGGCTGTATAGCAGCATACTTCGTGGTCAAGGCTGTGTAGCAGCATATTTCTTGGTCTAGGCTGTGTAGCAGCATATTTCTTGGTCTAGGCTGTGTAGCAGCATATTTCTTGGTCTAGGCTGTGTAGCAGCATATTTCTTGGTCTAGGCTGTGTAGCAGCATATTTCTTGGTCTAAGCTGTGTAGCAGCATATTTCTTGTCTAGGCTGTGTAGCAACATATTTCTTGGTCTAGGCTGTGTAGCAGCATACTTCGTGGTCAAGGGTGTGTAGCAGCATATTCCTTGGTCTAGGTTGTGTAGCAGCATATATCTTCGTCTAGGCTGTGTAGCAGCACATTTCTTGGTCTAGGCTGTGTAGCAGCATATTTCTTAGTCTAGGCTGTGTAGCAGCATATTTCTTGTTCTAGTCTGTGAACCAGCATATTTCTTAGTATAGGCTGTGTAGCAGCATATTTCTTGGTCTAGGCTGCGTAACAGCATATTTCTTGGTCTAGACTGCGTAGCGGCATATTTCCTGGTCTACACTGCGTAGCAGCATATTTCTTGGTCTAGGTTGTGTAGCAGCATATTTCTTGGTCTAGGCTGTGTAGCAGCAGATTTCTTAGTCTAGGCTGTGTAGCAGCATTTTTCTTGGTCTAGGCTGTGTAGCAGCATACTTTTTTGGTATAGGCTGTGTAGGAACATTTTTCTTGGTCTAGGCTGTGTAGCAGCATATTTCTTGGTCAAGGCTGTGTAGCAGCATATTTCTTGGTATAGGCTGTGAAGCACCATATTTCTTGGTATAGTCCGTGAATCAACATATTTCTTGGTCTAGGCTGTGTAGCAGCATATTTCTTTGTCTAGGCTGTGTAGGAACACATTTCTTGATCTAGGCTGTGTAGCAGCATATTTCTTGGTATAGTCCGTGAATCAACATATTTCTTGGTCTAGGCTGTGTAGCAGCATATTTCTTGGTCTTGGCTGTGTAGCAACATATTTCTTGGTCTAGGCTGTGTAGCAGCATATTTTTTGGTATAGGCTGTGTAGGAACATATTTCTTGGTCTAAGGCTTTTTAGCAGCATATTTTTTGGTCTACGCTGCATAGGCACATATTTCTTGGTCTACGCTGTGTAGCAGCATATATTTTGTTCCAGGCTGTGTAGGAACATATTTCTTGGTCTAGGCTTTGTAGAAGCATATTTTTGGTCTAGGCTGTGTAGCAACATATTTCTTGGTCTAGGGTCTGTAGCAGCATATTTTTTGGTCTAGGCTGTGAAGGAACATATTTCCTGGTCTAGGCTGTGTAGCAGCATATTTTGTGGTCATAGGCCGTGTAGCAGCGTATTTCTTTTTCTAGGCTGTGTAAGAACATATTTCTTGGAGTAGGCTGTGTAACATATTTCTTGGTCAAGGCTGTGTAGGAGCATATTTCTTAGTCTAGGCTGTGTAGGAGCATATTTCTTGGTCTAGCCTGTGTAAGAACACATTTCTTGGTCTATCCTGTGTAGGAACAATTTCTTGGTCTAGGCTGTGTAGCAGCATATTTCTAGGTCTAGGCTGTGTAGCAGCATATTTCTTGGTCAAGGCTGTGTAGCAGCATATTTCTTGGTCTAGACTATGCAGCAACATATTTTTTGGTCTAGGCTGTGAAGGAACATGTCTCTTGGTCTAGGCTGTGTAGCAGCATATTTCTTGTCTAGGCTGTGTAGCAACATATATCTTTGTCTAGGCTGTATAGCAGCATACTTCGTGGTCAAGGCTGTGTAGCAGCATATTTCTTGGTCTAGGCTGTGTAGCAGCATATTTCTTGGTCTAGGCTGTGTAGCAGCATATTTCTTGGTCTAGGCTGTGTAGCAGCATATTTCTTGGTCTAGGCTGTGTAGCAGCATATTTCTTGGTCTAAGCTGTGTAGCAGCATATTTCTTGTCTAGGCTGTGTAGCAACATATTTCTTGGTCTAGGCTGTGTAGCAGCATACTTCGTGGTCAAGGGTGTGTAGCAGCATATTCCTTGGTCTAGGTTGTGTAGCAGCATATATCTTCGTCTAGGCTGTGTAGCAGCACATTTCTTGGTCTAGGCTGTGTAGCAGCATATTTCTTAGTCTAGGCTGTGTAGCAGCATATTTCTTGTTCTAGTCTGTGAACCAGCATATTTCTTAGTATAGGCTGTGTAGCAGCATATTTCTTGGTCTAGGCTGCGTAACAGCATATTTCTTGGTCTAGACTGCGTAGCGGCATATTTCCTGGTCTACACTGCGTAGCAGCATATTTCTTGGTCTAGGTTGTGTAGCAGCATATTTCTTGGTCTACACTGCGTAGCAGCATATTTCTTGGTCTAGGATGTGTAACAGCATATTTCCTGGTCTACACTGCGTAGCAGCATATTTCTTGGTCTAGGCTGTGTAGCAGCATATTTCTCGATCTAGGCTGTGAAGCAGCATATTTCTTAGTCTAGGCTGTGTAGCAGCATATTTCTTGGTCTAGGCTATGTAGCAGCATATTTCTCGGTCTAGGCTGTGAAGCAGCATATTTCTTAGTCTAGGCTGTGTAGCAGCATATTTCTTGGTCTAGGCTGTGTAGCAGCATATTTCTCGGTCTAGGCTGTGAAGCAGCATATTTCTTAGTCTACGCTGTGTTGCAGCATATTTCTTAGTCTAGGCTGTGTAGCAGCATTATTCTTGGTCTAGGCTGTGTAGCATCATATTTCTTGGTCTAGGCTGTATAACAGCATATTTCCTGGTCTAGACTGCGTAGCAGCATATTTCTTGGTCTAGGATGTGTAGCAGCATATTCCTTGATCTAGGTTGTGTAGCAGCATATTTCTATGTCTAGGCTGTGAAGCAGCATATTTCTTAGTCTAGGCTACATGAGAGCATATTTCTTAGTCTACGCTGTGTTGCAGCATATTTCTTGGTCTAGGCAGTGTAGCAGCATATTTTTTGGTCTAGGCTGTGGAGGAACACATTTCTTGGTCTAGACTATGTAGCAACATATTTTTTGGTCTAGGCTGTGTAGGAACATATTTCTTGGTCTAGGCTGTGTAGCAGCATATTTCTTGGTCTAGGCTGTGTAGCAGCATATTTCTTGGTCTAGGCTGTGTAGCAGCATATTTCTTGATCAAGGCTGTGTAGCAGCATATTTCTTGGTCTAGACTATGTAGCAACATATTTTTTGGTCTAGGCTGTGTAGGAACATATTTCTTGGTCTAGGCTGTGTAGCAGCATATTTCTTGGTCTAGGCTGTGTAGCAACATATTTTTTGGTCTAGGCTGTGTAGGAACATATTTCTTGGTCTAGGCTGTGTAGCAGCATATTTCTAAGTCTAGGCTGTGTAGCAGCATATTTCTTGGTCTAGGCTGTGTAGGAGCATATTTCTTATTCTACGCTGTGTAGCAGCATATTTTTTGGTCTAGGCTCTGTAGCAGCATATATCTTGGTCTAGGCTGTGTAGCAGCATATTTCTTGGTCTAGGCTGTGTAGCACCATATATCTTGGTCTAGGCCGTGTAGCAGCATATTTCTTGGTCTAGGTTTTGTAGCAGCATATTTCTTGGTCTAGGCTGTGTAGCAGCATAATTCTTGGTCTAGGCTGTGCACCAGCATATTTCTTGGTCTAGGCTGTGTAGCAGCATATTTCTTGGTCTAGGCTGTGTAGCAGCACAATTCTTGGTCTAGGCTGTGTAGGAGCATATTTCTTATTCTACGCTGTGTAGCAGCATATTTTTTGGTCTAGGCTCTGTAGCAGCATATATCTTGGTCTAGGCTGTGTAGCAGCATATTTCTTGGTCTAGGCTGTGTAGCACCATATATCTTGGTCTAGGCCGTATAGCAGCATATTTCTTGGTCTAGGTTTTGTAGCAGCATATTTCTTGGTCTAGGCTGCGTAGCAGCATATTTCCTGGTCTTCGCTGTGAAGCAACATATTTTTGGGTCTAGGCTCTGTAGGAATATATTTCTTGGTCTAGGCTCTGTAGCAGCATATTTCTTGGTCTAGGGTGCGTAGCAGCATATTTTTTGGTGTAGGCTGTTTAGGAACATATTTCTTGGTCTAGGCTTTGTAGAAGCATAATTTTTGGTCTAGGCTGTGTAGCAGGAAATTTCTTGGTCTAGGCTGTGTAGCAGCATATTTCTTGGTCTAGGCTTTGCTGGAACATATTTCTTGGTTTAGGCTGTGTAGCAGCATATCTCTTGGTCTAGGCTGTGTAGGAACATATTTCTTGGTCTAGGCTGTGTAGCAGCATTTCTCTTGGTCTAGGCTGTGTAGGAACATATCTCTTGGTCTACGCTATTTGGCAGCATATTTCTTGGTCTAGGCTGTGTAGCAGCATATCTCTTGGTCTAGGCTCTGTAGCAACATATTTCTCTGTCAATGCTGTGTAGCAGCATATTTCTTGGTCTATGCTGTGTAACAACATATTTCTTGGTCTAGGCTGTGTAGAAGCATATTTCTTGGTCTAGGCTGTGTAGCAGCATATTTCTTGGTCTAGCCTGTGTAGGAACACATTTCTTGGTCTAGGCTGTGTAGCAGCATATTTCTTGGCCTAGGCAGTGTAGGAGCATACTTCTAGGTCTAGGCTGTGTAGCAGCATATTTCTTGTTCTAGGCTGCGTAGCAGCATAATTCTCCGTCTAAGCTGTGTAGCAGCATATTTCTTGTTCTAGGCTGTGTGGCAGCATATTTCTTGGTTTAGGCTGCGTAGCAGCATATTTTTTGGTCTAGGCTGTTTAACAACATATTTCTTGGTCTAGGCAGTGTAACAACGAATTTCTTGGTCTAGGCTGTGTAGCAGCATATTTTTTGGTCTAGCCTGTGTTGCAGCATATTTCTTGGTCTAGGCTGTGTAGCAGCATATATCTTGGTCTAGGCTGTGTAGCAGCATATTTCTTTGTCTAGCCTGCGTAGGAGCATATTTCTTTGTCTAGGCTGTGTAGCAGCATATTTCTTGGTCTAGGCTGTGTAGCAGCATATTTCTTGGTCTAGGCTGTGTAGCAGCATATTTCTTGGTCTAGGCTGTGTAGCAGCATATTTCTTGGTCTAGGCTGTGTAACAACGTATTTCTTGGTCTAGGCTGTGTAGCAGCATATTTTTTGGTCTAGCCTATGTAGCAGCATATTTCTTGGTCTAGGCTGTGTAACAACATATTTCTTGGTCTAGGCTGTGTAGCAGCATATTTCTTGGTCTAGGCTGTGTAACAACGTATTTCTTGGTCTAGGCTGTGTAGCAGCACATTTTTTGGTCTAGCCTGTGTAGCAGCATATTTCTTGGTCTAGGCTGTGTAGCAGCATATTTCTTGGTCTAGGCTGTGTAACAACATATTTCTTGATCTAGGCTATGTAGCATTATATTTCCTGGTCTAGTCTGTGTAGCAGCATATTTTGTGGTCTTAGGCCGTTTAGCAGCATATTTCTTTGCTAGGCTGTGTAGCAGCATATTTCTTGGTCTAGGCTGTGTAGGAGCATATTTCTTGGTCTAGGCTGTGTAGCAGCATATTTCTTGGTCTAGGCTGTGTAACAACATATTTCTTGGTCTAGGCTATGTAGCAGTATATTTCCTGGTCTAGTCTGTGTAGCAGCATATTTTGTAGTCTTAGGCCGTTTAGCAGCATATTTCTTTGCTAGGATGTGTAGCAGCATATTTCTTGGTCTAGGCCGTGTAGGAGCATATTTCTTGGTCTAGGCTGTGTAGCAGCATATTTCTTGGTCTAGGCTGTGTAACAACATATTTCTTGGTCTAGGCTATGTAGCAGTATATTTCCTGGTCTAGTCTGTGTAACCGCATATTTTGTGGTCTTAGGCCGTTTAGCAGCATATTTCTTTGCTAGGCTGTGTAGCAGCATATTTCTTGGTCTAGGCTGTGTAGGAGCAAATTTCTTGGTCTAGGCTGTGTAGCAGCACTTTTCTAGGTGTAGGCTGTGTAGCAGCATATTTCTTTGTCTAGACTGTTTAGCAGCATATTTTTTGGTCTAGTCTGTATAGGAACATATATCTTGGTCTAGGCTGTGTAGCAACATATTTCTTGGTCTAGGCTGTGTAGCAGCATATTTCTCCGTCTAAGCTGTGTAGCAGCATATTTCTTGTTCTAGGCTGTGTGGCAGCATATTTCTTGGTTTAGGCTGCGTAGCAGCATATTTTTTGGTCTAGGCTGTTTAACAACATATTTCTTGGTCTAGGCAGTGTAACAACGAATTTCTTGGTCTAGGCTGTGTAGCAGCATATTTTTTGGTCTAGCCTGTGTTGCAGCATATTTCTTGGTCTAGGCTGTGTAGCAGCATATATCTTGGTCTAGGCTGTGTAGCAGCATATTTCTTTGTCTAGCCTGCGTAGGAGCATATTTCTTTGTCTAGGCTGTGTAGCAGCATATTTCTTGGTCTAGGCTGTGTAGCAGCATATTTCTTGGTCTAGGCTGTGTAGCAGCATATTTCTTGGTCTAGGCTGTGTAGCAGCATATTTCTTGGTCTAGGCTGTGTAACAACGTATTTCTTGGTCTAGGCTGTGTAGCAGCATATTTTTTGGTCTAGCCTGTGTAGCAGCATATTTCTTGGTCTAGGCTGTGTAACAACATATTTCTTGGTCTAGGCTGTGTAGCAGCATATTTCTTGGTCTAGGCTGTGTAACAACGTATTTCTTGGTCTAGGCTGTGTAGCAGCACATTTTTTGGTCTAGCCTGTGTAGCAGCATATTTCTTGGTCTAGGCTGTGTAGCAGCATATTTCTTGGTCTAGGCTGTGTAACAACATATTTCTTGATCTAGGCTATGTAGCAGTATATTTCCTGGTCTAGTCTGTGTAGCAGCATATTTTGTGATCTTAGGCCGTTTAGCAGCATATTTCTTTGCTAGGCTGTGTAGCAGCATATTTCTTGGTCTAGGCTGTGTAGGAGCATATTTCTTGGTCTAGGCTGTGTAGCAGCATATTTCTTGGTCTAGGCTGTGTAACAACATATTTCTTGGTCTAGGCTATGTAGCAGTATATTTCCTGGTCTAGTCTGTGTAGCAGCATATTTTGTGGTCTTAGGCCGTTTAGCAGCATATTTCTTTGCTAGGCTGTGTAGCAGCATATTTCTTGGTCTAGGCCGTGTAGGAGCATATTTCTTGGTCTAGGCTGTGTAGCAGCATATTTCTTGGTCTAGGCTGTGTAACAACATATTTCTTGGTCTAGGCTATGTAGCAGTATATTTCCTGGTCTAGTCTGTGTAACCGCATATTTTGTGGTCTTAGGCCGTTTAGCAGCATATTTCTTTGCTAGGCTGTGTAGCAGCATATTTCTTGGTCTAGGCTGTGTAGGAGCAAATTTCTTGGTCTAGGCTGTGTAGCAGCACTTTTCTAGGTCTAGGCTGTGTAGCAGCATATTTCTTTGTCTAGACTGTTTAGCAGCATATTTTTTGGTCTAGTCTGTATAGGAACATATATCTTGGTCTAGGCTGTGTAGCAACATATTTCTTGGTCTAGGCTGTGTAGCAGCATATTTCTTGGTCTTCCTTTGAGTTTACTTGGTGAGGGTTTCGGGTCTAGGCTGTATAGCAGTATATTTCTTGGTCTAGGCTGTGTAACAGCATATTTCTTGGTCTAAACTGCGTAGCAGCATATTTGACGGTCTAGGCTGTGTAGCAGAATATTTTTTGGTCTAGGCTGTGTAGCAGCTTATTTCTCGGTCTAGGCTGTGTCGCAGAATATTTCTTGGTCTAGGCTGTGTAGCAGCATATTTCTCTGTCTAGGCTGTGTAGCAGAATATTTCATGCTCTAGGCTGTGTAGGAACATATTTCTTGGTCTAGGCTGTTTAGCAGCATATTCCTTGGTCTAGGCCGTGTAGGAACATATTCCTTGGTCTAGGTTATGTAACAGCATTTTTCCTGGTCTAGGTTGTGTAGCAGCATATTTTGTGGTCTTAGGCCGTGTAGCAGCATATTTCTTGGTCTAGGCTCTGTTGCAACATATTTCTTGGTCTATGCTGTGTAGCAGCATATTTCTTGGTCTAGGCTGTGTAACAACATATGTCTTGGTCTAGGCTGTGTAGCAGTATATTTCTTGGTTTAGCTCTGTACGAACACATTTCTTGGTATAGGCTGTGTAGCCGCATATTTCTTGGTCTAGCCTGTGTAGGAACACATTTCTTGGTCTACTCTGTGTAGCAGCATATTCTCTGAGCAGCATATTTCTTGGTCTAGCCTGTGTAGGAACACATTTCTTGGTCTACTCTGTGTAGCAGCATATTCTCTGAGCAGCATATTTCTTGGTCTAGCCTGTGTAGGAACACATTTCTTGGTCTAGGCTGTGCAGCAGCATATTTCTTGGTCTAGGCAGTGTAGCAGCATATTTCTAGGTCTAGGCTGTGTAGCAGCATATTTCTTGGTCTAGGCTGTTTAACAACATATTTCTTGGTCTAGGCTGTGTAACAACATATTTCTCGGTCTAGGCTGTGTAACAACATATTTCTTGGTCTAGGCTATGTAGTAGCATTTTTCCTGGTCTAGGCTGTGTAGCAGCATATTTTGTGGTCTAGGCTGTGTAGCAGCATTTTTCTTGGTCTAGGCTGTGTAACAACATATTTCTTGGTCTAGGCTGTGTAGCAGCATATTTCTTGGTCTAGGCTGTGCAGCAGCATATTTCTTGGTCTCGACTGTGTAGCAGCATATTTCTTGGTCTAGGCTGTGTAGCAGCATATTTCTTGGTCTGGGCTGTAACAACATATTTCTTGGTCTAAGCTGTGTAGGAACACATTTCTTGGTCTAGGCTGTATAGCAGCATATTTCTTGTTCAAGGCTTTGTAGCAGCATATTTCTTGGTCTAGACTGTGTAGCAGCATATTTTTTTTGTAGGCTGTGTAGGAACATATCTCTTGGTCTAGGCTGTGTAGCAGAATATTTCTTGGTCTAGGCTGTGTAGCAGAATATTTCTTGGTCTAGACTGTGTAGCAGCAGATTTTTTGGTCTTCCTCTGAGTTTGCTTGGAGAGGGTTTCGGGTCTAGGCTGTATAGCAGCATTTTTCTTGGTCTAGGCTGTGTAGCAGCATATTTCTCAGTCTATGCTGTGTTGCAGCATATTTCTTGGTCAAGGTTGTGTAGCAGCATATTTTTTGGTCTAGGCTGTGTAGGAACATATTTCTTGGTCTAGGCTGTGTAGCAGCAGATTTTTTGGTCTTCCTCTGAGTTTACTTGGAGAGGGTTTCGGGTCTAGGCTGTATAGCAGCATTTTTCTTGGTCTAGGCTGTGTAGCAGCATATTTCTCGATCTATGCTGTGTAGCAGCTTATTTCTTGGTCTAGACTGTGTAGCAGCATATTTCTTGGTCTATGTTGTGTATCAGCATATTTCTTGGTCTAGGCTATGTAGTAGCATATTTCTTGGTCTAGGCTGTGTAGCAGCATATTTCTTGGTCTAGGCTGTGTAGCAGCATATTTCTTGGTCTAGGCTGTGTAGCAGCATATTTCTTGGTCTAGGCTGTGTAGCAGCATATTTCGTTGAATTCTATCTAATAACTGGAGGATCTTTCCTTTGGTCGACGTTAAACTTTTAGTGTTCATTTATTTATTTTATTCAAATGAAGTATCGACTTTAATTTAGGCTGTGTATTTCTATGTGTTAGTTTTTATTAGTCATGTTGGTTTCTATGAAATAACTGGGGAATGTCTCTTCTGGTAGCAAATAATTCACATTACTTGACTTTATTGAGTTACTTTATTAAATCATCATAATGCGCTTATAATTATGTAGAAAATGTGTAAATAATTTTCTTGCTGTCTACCAAGATTCAGCAAAAGTTCCTTGATTACTTACATGCTTATTTTCTTTAACTTTCATTGCTGGTATATCTTACTTAGAGAAAAATTAGGGTTGATTTTGGCTGCACTGTCCCCAATTTTTTTTTATTAAAGAAATTGTTAAACATTGGTTTCCCTTCGCTAAATTCTGAGATCTTTTCTTATGACCTGATATACAGGAGACTGAGGTTGTCCAACACTATTGTTTATGTCATGTGAGGACCTATTTCCCCTACTATTTCCTTATTTATTGTAATCAGTTAATTAAGTAAAATGTAATCAGTGTAATTTAGAGGAAATAAATATTTTGATATGGAAAATGTATTACACACCTGGTAATGTCACTGACTTTCAATAAATATGTGTGTAAAAGATAAACGTTTTATGGTGAGGAAGTCCTGGAATATGCCGTAATGTGTACAATGGTCTGGAATGTACACATTCCAGAAGAGATAAAGGAAATTTAAGTGCATCCGGAAGTGTCCAGATATATAATGTAATCAAAACAATGATGAAAAACGAGAGCCAGTGTTACCGGAATGAGGAACTGTATCAATGCGTGTGTAATACAGTGTATTCAGTCTCATACCAAGGGTAAGATAGTTAATGGCCAGTATCAGTTGCCATCCTGTAGGGAGACGTTAGGATATATCACCCATGGAATAAACGGGCTAATATCTTGTATTGGTTTCTCTATTTGTATTTAATATGAAAGCAGTAATAGTGGTAATAACAAATGTGTATACTCATGTCAAGTCACATGGTTTCTTTTATAATTGTTATACAGTCACAACCTAATTTGCCAGTGTTACTGGCTTAAAATTTCATAGGAATAAGATGGACGAGTTGAGATTAGTTGCTAGTGCAGGTAACATTGATGTATTTGCCATAATTGAGACGTGGGTAAATATGAAAAATCGGAAAATGCCTGCTGAATGTCACATTCACGGTTTTAAGTTGCAAGTAGACAGAAGTACGTATCGGGAAGGGGAAGTGGGGTGGCACTCTATGTCCGATATCGCTCGAACTGTTGTTGCATGAAAACGGGTATTAAGTCTGAAATAACACATACAGAGTCTGTCTGGATAGAATTTTCAGAGGGACACGAAAAACTGATCTTAGGCGTGATATACCGTCCCCCAAACTTAGATAGGGACCAAGGGAGACTACTTTGGGAGGAAATTGTTAAGGACACAAGGCACGATGATGTAGTAATTCTAGGAGACTTTAACTTTAGTCAGATTGATTGGGAATTTTTGACTGCGAATTTGGGATCTAAAGATTTTTTGGAAGTAGTTCAGGATTGTTTTTTGAACCAGTTTGTGACAGAACCTACAAGGGGAAATAACCTGGTTGACTTTGCTCTGGCAAACAAGGAAACTCTTGTTAATAATTTAGAAATTACAGAAGAACTCGGTGCAAGCGACCATTCATTCAGCATTGAATGAAAGTATGATAGTAGGGATAATTCAGCAATGGTCCCAGATTTTCGCTTAGCGGATTACAATGGGCGTAGAGAACACTTATCATCTGTTGACTGGAGTAACAAAGAGAGCTATCAATATGACAGTTCTCTAAACACTATACGTGTTGCCCAAAGTACAAATATTCCGTGAGGGTCATCTCACGAATCAATATATTGACATTAAGAGAGACGTTAAAAAGGGGATAAGAAAAGCTAAATGGGACTATGAAATTAAAGTTGCTAGGGATCCGAATACTAACCCAAAAGGTTTTTTCCAGGTTTATAGAATAAAATTTAGAGAAAAGATAAGCCCCTTAAAACTAACTTTGGGCGTCTTACCGACAAGGAAAACGAAATGTGCTCAATTTTTAATAATTATTTTCTCTCGGTTTTCACACAGGAAGACACTAACAATATCCCAGTAGTTAATTTTTATAGTGGGCCTGAAGAAGATAAATTATGTAACATCACAGTCACTAGCGAAATGTTTATGAAACAAATAGACCGACTGAAACAAAACAAATCACCTGGCCCTGATGAGCTTTTTCCCAGGGTTCTTAAGGAATGCAAAATGGAACATTATGTACCATTAATTTATCTCTTCAAACGGGTGTAGTGTCTGATATATGGAAGATGGCTAATGTAATTCCTATTTTTAAAGCAGGGGACAAGTCTTTACCGTCAAATTACCCCCCAATAAGCCTAGAACAACAGATACTAGAGACAGCAAATAAAACCCCCTAAATTCCACTTTGTAAACATACAGGGTCTAAAGCCGTCCAAAAACAACAAAATTCCTTACATCAAGGGACTGCTCACGGAGTTTACCTGGAGTTTACCTGGAGAGAGTTTCGGGGGTCAACGCCCCCGCGGCCCGGTCTGTGACCAGGCCTCCTGGTGGATCAGCGCCTGATCAACCAGGCTGTTGCTGCTGGCTGCACGCAAACCAACGTACGAGCCACAGCCCGGCTGATCAGGAACTGACTTTAGGTGCTTGTCCAGTGCCAGCTTGAAGACTGCCAGGGGTCTGTTGGTAATCCCCCTTATGTGTGCTGGGAGGCAGTTGAACAGTCTCGGTCCCCTGACACTTATTGTATGGTCTCTTAACGTGCTAGTGACACCCCTGCTTTTCATTGGGGGGATGGTGCATCGTCTGCCAAGTCTTTTGCTTTCGTAGTGAGTGATTTTCGTGTGCAAGTTCGGTACTAGTCCCTCTAGGATTTTCCAGGTGTATATAATCATGTATCTCTCCCTCCTGCGTTCCAGGGAATACAGGTTTAGAAACCTCAAGCACTCCCAGTAATTGAGGTGTTTTATCTCCGTTATGCGCGCCGTGAAAGTTCTCTGTACATTTTCTAGGTCGGCAATTTCACCTGCCTTGAAAGGTGCTGTTAGAGTGCAGCAATATTCCAGCCTAGATAGAACAAGTGACCTGAAGAGTGTCATCATGGGCTTGGCCTCCCTAGTTTTGAAGGTTCTCATTATCCATCCTGTCATTTTTCTAGCAGATGCGATTGATACAATGTTATGGTCCTTGAAGGTGAGATCCTCCGACATAATCACTCCCAGGTCTTTGACGTTGGTGTTTCGCTCTATTTCGTGGCCAGAATTTGTTTTGTACTCTGATGAAGATTTAATGTCCTCATGTTTACCATATCTGAGTAATTGAAATTTCTCATCGTTGAACTTCATATTGTTTTCTGCAGCCCACTGAAAGATTTGGTTGATGTCCGCCTGGAGCCTTGCAGTGTCTGCAATGGAAGACACTGTCATGCAGATTCGGGTGTCATCTGCAAAGGAAGACACGGTGCTGTGGCTGACATCCTTGTCTATGTCGGATATGAGGATGAGGAACAAGATGGGAGCTAGTACTGTGCCTTGTGGAACAGAGCTTTTCACCGTAGCTGCCTCGGACTTTACTCTGTTGACGACTACTCTCTGTGTTCTGTTAGTGAGGAAATTATAGATCCATCGACCGACTTTTCCTGTTATTCCTTTAGCGCGCATTTTGTGCGCTATTACGCCATGGTCACACTTGTCGAAGGCTTTTGCAAAGTCTGTATATATTACATCTGCATTCTTTTTGTCTTCTAGTGCATTTAGGACCTTGTCGTAGTGATCCAGTAGTTGAGACAGACAGGAGCGACCTGTTCTAAACCCATGTTTGCAGCATTCATAGGGACCCACACAAAGGATCATTATGACAACGAAATATGGATCCCAGGTTATAACCTATTCTGTTGCGAAAGACTAAACAGGCAACAAGGAGGGTGGGAGGAAGTTGGCCTGTATGTCACAGTCACTCATTTGCACAGAACTACTAAACACCTCAAATGATGTAGTTGAAGTTTTGGCGGTAAAGACTGAAAACCAAAACCTTGTCATTTGTGGTGGTATACAAGCTTCCAGATGCAGCTTCCCAGCATTTCCAGGAACAGCTTGAGAAAAATGATCACTCTCTGGAAAATTTCCCAACTCCTACCCCAAACATCTTACTACTAGGAGATTTCAATCTGGGACACCTAAAATAGTGGAGTATAGCAAACAATGTTTTAGCAGAGATCACCCCGGGAGGCAGCTCAGATGAAAATTCACACACACACGAACTATCAAATCTCTGCACCAAATTCACCATAAACCAGCAAATATTAGAGCCTACAAGACTAGAAAATACGCTGAACCTCATATTCACTAACAATGACGATCTGATACATAATATAACCGTATCAAAGACAATACACTCAGATCACAGCATAAGAGAGATACAGACATATATGCACAAGGCTCCTGACCAGCAAAATGAGAGCAGTCATGAAGGTCTTTTCACGAAATTCGATATCAATAACAAAAACATACAGTGGGATCAAGTAAACCATGTCCTAAATGAAACAAGCTGGGATGATATCCTAAACTACACGGATTTGAACATTTGCCTTGAAAAAATGATTTCTGTGGTTCTTGAGATTTGCTCAAGACACATTCCATTAAGAAAAAAAAGAGAAGATGTAAACTATAAAGAGAGAGAGAGAGAGAGAGAGAGAGAGAGAGAGACGTTCCCTATACAGACGAAGGCGAAGAGTCACAGAGCTGCTGAGTGGGACCAATATACCTGAAATGCGAAGGGAGGTACTATTCAATGAAATTGCAAATATCGAGCTTAAGCTGAAGGATCTTACAGGAGCCAAGAATCACAGGAAAAACTAAAAGCCATGAAGGAAATTGAAAAAAAAAAAATTCTTCATCTCTTATGCAATATTGGGCCCTTTCTTAGGCGGGATGGGACATACGCAGATGACAGCCAAGAAATGAGTGAGATACTAAAGGCCCAATATGACTCAGTGTTCAGGGAGCCACTGCCCAGACTAAGGGTCGACAATCCAAATGAATTCTTTATGAACGAAACCCAAAATTTGGTCATTTCAAAAATCTCGGATATTATATTAACTCCACAAGTCTTTGAAGAGGCAATAAATAACGTGCCCATGCACTCTGCCCCAGGCCCAGACTCATGGAACTCCGTGTTCATCAAGAATTTCAAAAAGCCCCTATTGAGTGCCTTCAGCATTTTATAGAGAGGGAGCATGGACACAGCAGGGGTCATCCCACACACACTAAAAACAACAGACATAGTCCCACTCCACAAAAGTGGCAGTAAAGCAATTGCAAAGAGCTACATACCGATAGCACTAACATCCCATTTCATAAAAAACTTTGAGAGGGTTCTAAGAAGCATAATCGCCAATCACCTAGATAACCATCAATTACACAACCCAGGGCAACACGGGTTTAGAGCAGGTCACTACTGCCTGCCCCAGCTACTGGACCACTATGACAAGGTCCTGGATGCTGTAGAGGATTAAGTAAGTAAGTAAGTAAGTAAGTAAGTAAGTTTATTCAGGTATACACAAATACAGTTACATAGAATTATCATACATAGCAGCATATGTGTAGAGAACCTAGGATAACCCAAAAAAGTCAGACAGAGTGACTTATTACCATTGGGGTCCTTTTACCTTATTATTATAATATAAAGGTTATAATATTTTCTTATTATTCTACAATGAAGATAACATCTTATTATCATACTAAAAAGACTATCTACTACACGAGGGTCATTAAGACTATCTACAATACGAGGGTCATTACTAGGAATAAGGTAAAATTTACTCGTATGTTAGCTAAAAAATAGAAAATCATTCCCCTCCCTTTCTGTAGCTACATTCATCAGACACCTTTTGGCACTCTTCTTGAACTGGTTCATGCTATGACTGGCTTTGACATGTGCGGGTAGTCTGTTCCATTCCTTTAAGGTGTTTGACGCCTGGCCAATGACTGTGAGTACTACAAAGTTGTGCTCTCTCCCCCTAGTACTATGATTGCTTTGGTTCCCAACCTTGACAAAATTGACAGCAAGATATTCTGGACACTGTTTGTGAGCAATTTTATAAACATGATTTAGCTTCAGTTGTTTTATTCTGTCTTCAACATTCAGCATATCCAACTGCTGTAATTCATCCTGGCCTACATGTTCTCTTGGTCCCAGCCCCAGGATGAATCTTACGATTTTGTTCTGGGTGATTTGCAGTCTATATTTCAGTTTTTTTGTCAAGGCAGAGTGGCATGAAGAGCAAGCGTAATCCATATGGCATTGTATAAGGGCTAGACATAGGGTCCTGCGAGCCTCAGTAGGTAGACACTGTGCTTGTCTATACGGGAACTTCAGTCTGGCATTCGCTTTCTTTACTACACTGTTCCCTATCAATTCTCCTGACATGCATGGGTCAAAGGGGATTCCCAGATATTTTACTGATGAAACCAAAGTGATGGGCTCCCCATTACACTGGACATTAAAATTATTTACCCTTCTCAGTTTATGTTTCGTGCCAAAGAGAATGGCTTCAGTTTTCCCGAGGTGTAATGATAGTTTGTTGTCTACTAACCATTTGCTGCAGGACTCCAGTTCCAGTGTTAAAACATTAGCAATATCTTGTGGGTCTTTACCTGACACTAACAAGGCACTGTCACCTGCATACAGTAGGAGTTTGCACTTGACACTGATAGGCATGTCATTGACATAACATAAGAATAATAAGGGACCCAGAATACTACCTTGGGGAACTCCACATGTTATCGGCAGGGGTTCTGATTCCGTTTTGTTGATTTTGACTATTTGTCTCCTGTTGCTAAGGTAGGACTTAAACCAGTCTACAGAACCTATACCGATAGCTTGAAGTTTCTTACATAATACATTGTGGTTGACAGTATCGAAGGCCTTTTGCAGGTCTAAGGTTACCATACCTATGAGGTTCCCCTTTGACATTTCAGTTCTCAGGTAATCCATCAGATTAATAAGGGAGGTGTCGATTGAGTAGGATCTTCTAAAGCCCGATTGATAGCTGTGGAGAATGCTGTTGTCATTAAGGTACTTAACTACTTGAGAATACACCGCCCTCTCCAGAATTTTAGATATTATGCTGAGTACACTAACAGGCCTATAGTTGCTTACATCAGACCTATTATTTTTCTTGAAGATAGGAGTAACTCTGGCCTCCTTGAACCCCTCCGGTACGGTATTAGTGGTGATTGATAGATTTATTATGTGAGCAATAGGGATTGACAGTTCAGAAGCAAAATACAGATGTAGTATACACAGACTTTACAAAAGCTTTCGACAAGTATGACCATCGTGTAATAGTACACAAAATGCGTGATAAAGGAATAACAAAAAAAAGTTGGTAGATAGATCTATAACTTCCTGACAAATAGAACACAAAGAGTAGTAGTAAACAGAGTAAGGTCCCAGGCAGCCACGTTAAAAAGCTCTGTTCCACAAGGCACAGTACTCGCTCCCATTCTATTCCTCATCCTCATTTCTGACATAGACAGAGATGTAAGCCATAGCTCCGTGTCTTCATTTGTGGATGACATCTGGATTATCATGGCAGTGACCTCCATCGAAGACACCGTGAGACTCCAAGCGGACTTCAACCAAATCTTCGAATGGGCCACTAAAAACAATATAAAATTAAATGAGGAGAAATTTCAACTACTCAGAAATGGGAAACTTGAAGAAATTAAAAATGCATCAAGGTATACGACAAATTCTACCCATACAGTAGAGGGGAAAAGTAATGTGAAGGACATGGAAGTGATAATGTCAGTGGATCTCACCTTCAAAGACCATAACAATGTACAGTCGACCCTAAACTAACGGCAGCATTAAGTAACGGCAATTTAGTTTAATGGTGCTTTTTGCCGAAGAAAAAATGCCTTAACCAACGGCGAAAAACTTAACCAACGACTTTTGTCCGGAAAGTGTCGATGTGCCCGGAGCGCAGCCTGAGCGGGCCCAGCCACTCCAAGAATCAGTGTGCCATTGTTTACATGCTGTTGTGGTCGGTTTCCACGTGTGCCTCCCATATATTTTGGATTATTCCACTATTTCTAGTGCTAAATAAGCCACCATGGGTCCCAAGAAAGCTTCTAGTGCCAAGCCTGTGTTAAAAAGGGTGAGAATCACGATGGAAATGAAGATCATTGAAAAATACGAGAGGGGAGAGCATATGGCGAACAGACAGGCAATCAAGGAAGCTGTTGTTGCGAAAGGGTCAAGTATGTTTTCAAAACGGAGACCACAAATAGTTGAAGAGGTAGAGAGACTGTTATTGGTATGGATAAACGAAAAACAATTATCAGATGATAGTGTTTCTCAGTCTATAATTTGTGAAAAGGCAAGGAAGTTCCATGACGATCTCATTAAGAAAATGCCTCAAAATAGTGCTGCTGCTGATGAATTTAAGGCCAGCAAAGGCTGGTTTGAGAGATTTAAGATTCATAGTGGCATACACAGTGTGGTAAGGCATGGTGAGGCAGCCAGTTCAGACAAAAATACGGTTGAAAAATATGTGAAGGACTTTAAGGAATACATAGAGACTGAAAATGTAAAACCTGAGCAAGTGTTTAATTGTGACGAAACTGACCTGTTTTGGAAGAAAATGCCAAACAGAACCTACATTACTCAGGAGGAAAAGGCATTCCCAGGACATAAGCCTATGAAAGACAGGCTGACATTAATGTTGTGTAGTAATGCTAGTGGTGATTGCAAAGTGAAGCCTTTATTGGTGTATCACTCTGAAACTCCCAGAGTGTTCGGGAAAAACAATATCGTCAAGGGTAATTTGTGTGTGCTGTGGAGATCAAACAGCAAGGCATGGGTCACTAGGGTATTTTTCTTGGATTGGTTTTATGGTGTGTTTGGCCCCACAGTGACAAAATACCTTCAGGAAAAGAAATTGCCACTTAAGTGCCTCCTGGTAATGGACAATGCTCCTGCTCATCCTCACGACTTGCAAGAGGAAATTGCAGGGAAGTTTGGTTTCGTTAAGGTGAATTTTTGTCTCCTAATACAACTCCTCTCCTCCAGCCCATGGACCAGCAGGTCATTTCAAACTTCAAAAAACTCTACACAAAAGCAGTGTTTCAAAAGTGTTCTGAAGTGACCTCAGGCACTCAATTGACCCTAAGAGAGTTTTGGAAAGATCACTTCATTATCCTCAGTTGTGTAAACCTTATAGGTAAGGCTTGGGAGGGAGTGACTAAGGGGACCTTGAACTCTGCTTGGAGGAAACTGTGGCCAGAATGTGTAGAACAGAGGGATGTTGAAGGGTTTGAGGCTGACCCTCAGGAGGCTATGCCAGTAGTGGAAACTATTGTGTCATGGGGGAAGTCCTTGGGTTTGGAGGTTTGTGACGAGGATGTGGAAGAGTTGGTGCAGAACGACGAGGAAGAACTAACCACTGCAGACCTGCAAGAGCTTCAGGAGCAACAGCAACAGATCACATCTCAGGAATGTTCTTCAGAGCAGGATGAAGAGAGATGGAGGAAGATGACTTCGTCAAGGATTAGGGAAATGTGTTCAATGTTTACAAAGGTGCAAGCATTTATCAAAGAATTTTATCCTGTCACCGAAGTTCCAAGCTGCACTGGCAACATGTACAATGACACTCTTGTGTCCCATTTTAGGGAAATCATAAGGGCACGTGAGAAACAGAGTTCTCTGGACAGCTGTTTTGTGCGACAGGGGTCCAGTGACTCTCAAGTTGGTCCTAGTGGCATTAAAAAACCAAGGAGGGAGGTAACTCCACCAAAGGACTTGGTACCTGAAGTCCTTCTGGAAGGGGATTCTCCTTCCAAGCAATAGACAATTATGAATTTTCCCCGCTGCTGGCACATCACTCATCAACAACTCCACAATAAAGGTAAGTGGCATCTAATTATTGTTTATTTTGCATGTCTCATTCCTTTCCATATAAGGAAATGTATATTTCATGTAAATTTTTTTTTTCAGACTTTGGGGTGTCAGGAATGGATTAATTCTATTTCCATTATTTCTTATGTGAAAAATTAACTCGACCAACAGCAATTTCGACCAACGGAAAGCCCTCTGGAACGGATTACTGCCGTTGGTTGAGGGTCCTAGGAAAATGATAAGATGGGTAATGAGAACCTTCAAAACTAGGGACGCCAAGCCCATGATGATTCTCTTCAAATCACTTGTGCTCTCTAGGCGGGAATACTGCTGTACACTAACGGCCCCTTTCAAGGCTAGCGACATTGCAGACCTGGAGAGTGTACAAAGAACTTTCACGGCACACATAAGGCACCTAAATTACTGGGAACGGTTGAAGGTCCTTGATCGGTATTCCCTCGAACGCAGGCGAGAAAGATACATGATAATATATATTTGGAAGGTCCTGGAGGGATTGGCACCAAACCTGCCCACGAAAATCACTCCCTGTGAAAGCAAAAGACTCGGCAGGAGATACAACATTCCCCCGATGAAAAGCACGGTGCCACGAGTACACTGAGAGACAGCACAATAAGTGTCTGGGACCCAATTGGCTCCCAGCATACATAAGGGGATTACCAATTAACCCCTGGCTGTCTTTAAGAAGGCACTGGACAGGCACTGACCAACCGGGCTGTGGTTCGTATGTCAACTTGCATGCGGCCAGCAGTAACAGGCTGGTTAAGCAGACACTGATCCACCAGGAGGCCTGGTCTCAGACGGGGCCGCGGGGCCGTTGACCTCCGAAACCCTCTCCAGGTAAACCTCAATTGCAGGCAAATTATTAGTCAATTTTAGCTGATAATATAAGAAGCCATCTTGATAAGCATAATTTGATTAATGATACTCAACATGGATTCACGAGGGGCCGTTCCTGCCTAACTAATTTACTTTCTTCAGTAGGCATGGGAAATCTGGAAAAACAGACGGGACGTGCAACTTTGACCACCCTAGAAAATGCCATGCCCATATGACAACAGGAAAATGCAAACTCCCTTTCTGTAAGCTTTTTCACCCTGAAATGTGTCCCTCTTCAGTACAGGAAAGACTGTGTTATAACTTAAATTGCCAGGCACACCATCTAAAGGGGACAAAAAGATACAAAACATCCAGGCCATGGGAAAACCTGGGTAGCCACAGCCACTCAAGAGGGAGAGGTTTTTTAGTGCCAGGAAGGAAAAAAAAACTGGCAGGAAATGGCAGAAATCGTACACCAAATCCAGTCATACCTGGAGTGGAATCATAGTCGATGGCCTCCACTCCAAACCAACAGATACAGATATTAATGCCGGAAAAAGTCCCCCCCCCCCAGTACCACCAATACCTCCAGTCCGATGACATTCTTCTTTGCAAATATACAGGGTCTAAAGCCAGCAACGAACAACAAAATACCATTCATCCGTGGACTGCTTGCAGAGGCAAAGGCAATGTTCGCGGCTTTCACTGAGACCCACATAAAGGATCACTTGGACAACGAAATATGGATCACAGGTTGCAACCTATACAGATGCGACAGAGTGAACAGGCTAAAAGGGGGGGGGGGTTGGCCTGCATATCGCAGAGTCACTTGTTTGCACAGAACTGCTTAATCCCTCAAATGATGTAGTGGAAGTTTTAGCAGTAAAAATCGAGAACCAAAACCTAGTCATTGCGGTAGTCTACAAGCCTCCGGATGCAACGTCCCAGCAATTCCAGGAACAGCTGTTAAAAATTGACCACTGTCTGGAAAATCTGCCAGCTCCTGCCCCCAACATCTTGCTCCTGGGGGATTTCAACTTAAGGAACCTAAAATGGAGGAATATAGCAAATAATGTTGTTGCAGTGATAACACCAGGAGGCAGCTCTGATGAAAACTCACACTCACACGAGCTTTTAAATCTCTGCACAAAATTCAACTTAAACAAGCAAATAATAGAGCCTACTAGACTGGAGAATACACTAGACCTCATCTTCACTAGCAATGATGATCTGATACGAAATGTCACCATGTCAAAAGCAGTATTCTCAGATCACAACATAATCGAGGTTCAGACATGTATGTGCGGAGACCCAGACCGACATAATGAGATTAGTCACAAGAGAGCCTTCACCAAATTCATCTTCAATAACAAGAACATAAAGTGGGACCAAGTAAACCAAGTCCTAACCGATATAAGCTGGGAAGAGAGACTAAGCAACACAGACCTCAACTTATGCCTGGAACAGATTAACTCTGTGGCACTCGATGTATGCTCAAGGCTTATTCTTTTAAGAAAAAGGAGGAGTAGTTGTAAAATAGAAAGAGACAGGCGCTCCCTTTACAAGCAACGAAAAAGAATAACAGTGAGGCTAAAAGAGGCCAATATATCTGAAATACGTAGGGAGTCACTGGTCAGAGAAATAGCAAACATCGAACTTAAGCTAAAGGAATCTTATAGGAGTCAGGAATCGCGGGAAGAACTAAAAGCCATAAATGAAATAGAAAGAAACCCAAAGTATTTGTTTTCCTATGCCAAATCAAAGTCGAGAACAACATCCAGTATTGGGCCCCTACTTAAACAAGATGGGTCCTACACAGATGATAGCTAGGAAATGAGTGAGGTACTCAAGTCCCAATATGATTGAGTCATATTGGGACTGAGTAGTCGAAGATCAAAATGAATTTTTTATGAGAAAGCCACAGAATTTGGTTAACACAAGCCTATCTGATGTTATACTGACGTCAAATGACTTCGAACAGGCGATAAATGACATGCCCATGCACTCTGCCCCAGGGCCAGACTTTTACCATCCTATGGAGAGGGAGCATGGATACGGGGGTCGTCCCACAGTTACTAAAAACAACAAACATAGCCCCACTCCACAAATAGCAAAGAACTACAGACCGATAGCACTAACATCCCATATAAAAATCTTTGAAGGGTCCTAAGAAGCAAGATCGCCACCCATCTAGAAACCCATCAATTACACAACCCAGGGCAACATGGGTTTAGAGCAGGTCGCTTCTGTCTGTCTCAACTATTGGATCACTACGACAACTATTGGATCACTACGACAAGGTCCTAGATGCACTAGAAGACAAAAAGAATGCAGATGTAATATATACAGACTTTGCAAAAGCCTTCGACAAATGTGACCATGGCATAATAGCGCACAAAATGCGTGCTGAAGGAATAACAGGAAAAGTTGGTAGATGGATCTATAATTTCCTCTCAAACAGAACACAAAGATTAGTAGTCAACAGAGTAAAGTCCGAGGCGGCTATGGTGAAAAGCTTTGTTCCACAAGGCAAGTACTCGCTCCCATCTTGTTTCTTATCCTCATATCTGACACAGACAAGGATGTCAGCCACAGCACCGTGTCTTCCTTTGCAGATGACACCCGAATCTGCATGACAGTGTCTTTCATTGCAAACACTGCAAGGCTCCAGGCGGACATCAACCAAATCTTTCAATGGGGTGCAGAAAGCAATATGAAGTTCAACGATGAGAAATTTCAATTACTCCGATATGGTAAACACGAGGAAATTAAAACTTCATCAGAGTACAAAACAAATTCCGGCCACAAAATAGAGTGAAAAACCAACGTCAAAGACCTGGGAGTGATCATGTCGGAGGATCTCACCTTCAAAGACCATAACATTGTATCAATCGCAGCTGCTAAAAAAATGACAGGATGGATAATGAGAACCTTCAAAACTAGGGATGCCAAGCCCATGATGACACTCTTCAGGTCGCTTGTTCTATCTAGGCTGGAATATTGCTGCACACTAACAGCACCTTTCAAGACAGGTGAAATTACTGACCTAGAAAATGTACAGAGAACCTTCACAGCACGCATAACGGAGATAAAACACCTGAATTACTGGGAGCACTTGAAGTTCCTGAACCTGTATTCCCTGGAACGCAGGCGGGAGAGATACGTGATTATATACACCTGGAAAATCCTAGAGGGACTAGTACTGAACTTGCACACGAAAATCACTCGGAACGAAAGCAAAAGACTTGGCAGACAATGCACCATCCCCCCCAATGAAAAGCAGGGGTGTCACTAGCACGTTAAGAGACAATACAGTAAGTGTCAGGGACCCGAGACTGTTCAACTGCCTCCCAGCATACATAAGGGGGATTACCAACAGACCCCTGGCAGTCTTCAAGCTGGCACTGGACAAGCACGTAAAGTCGGTACCTGACCAGCCGGGCTGTGGCTCGTACGTTGGATTGCGTGCAGCCAGCAGTAACACCATGGTTGATCAGGCCCTGATCCACCAAGAGGCCTGGTCACAGACCGGGCCGCGGGGGCGTTGACCCCCGGAACTCTCTCCAGGTAAACTCCCAGGTAAAGTTTTTGAGGCCGTTGATCACGATAAAGAATTCGATATTGTTTATTTGGATTTTAGTAAGGCTTTTGTTAGAGTACCACATCAGAGACTGTTATAGAAAGTGGCAGCTCATGGCACTGAGGGAAAAGTGCTCTCATGGATCGAGTCATGGCTCACCTATAGGAAGCAGAGAGTGTACATTAATTGGGTTAATTCTGAGTGGGGATCTGCAACAAGTGGCATTCCACAGCGATCAGTTATAGATCCTTTGTTGTTTATAATATATATCAATGACCTTGATGAGGAAATTACTAATGGAATGAGCAAATTCGCTTATGACACGAAGACAGGTAGGATAATTGATTCACACGGGGATGTCGCGAAACTTCAGGAGGATTTAGACAAACTCATTTCGTGGTCAGAAAAGTGGCAGATGCAGTTCAGTGTAGATAAATGCAAAGTTCTGAAGCTCGGGAAGGCCCAAAACCCTAGTACTTATAAGCTAAATAATTTAGAGCTTAGCCATACAGATTGCAAAAAGGACTTGGGGGTTATGATAAGCAGCAACCATAAACCTGGACAGCAGTGCCTATGTGTACGTAATAAGGCAAACAGATAACTGGGATTTATATCAAGAAGTGTAAGCAACGGAAGTCCAGCGGTTATACATCATTAGTAAGGCCTCACCTAGATTACGCAATTCAGTTCTGGTCTCCATATTACAGAAGGATAAAATTCGTTAGAAAATATTCATCGAAGAATGACAAAATTAATTCACAGCATTAGAAATCTTCCGTATGAAGAAAGATTGAAGACCCTTAAATGACATTCACTTGTAAGACGAAGAATGAGGGGAGACATGATCGAAATGTATAAGTGGAAGACGGGTATAAACAAAGGGGATATAAATAAGGTCTTGAGGATATCTCTCCAAGAGAGAACCCGCAATAACGGATTCAAATTAGTTAAGTTTAGATTTAGAAAGGATATAGGAAAGTTTTGGTTTGGAAATAGGGTAGTTGATGAGTGGAACAGTCTACCTAGTAGGGTTATTGAAGCTAAAACCTTGGGTATTTTCAAATTTAGGTTGGATAAATATATGAGTGAGAGGGGTTGGATCTGAGTGGGACTTGCACATGAGTTAGTGGATTTATCAGAGCTTATTGTTAGGGTAGAACTAAAGTTGGTTGGGCAAATATTCTGTTAGTGGGTTGGATTTGTGAAGGACCTGCCCAGTATGGGCCAACAGACTTACTGCAGTGTTCCTCCTTTCTTATGTTCTTATGTACTCAGGACTCATCTGTTCCTAATCTAAGGTCCCAAAGTGAGTTGGCGAGCCGAGACGGTGGGCATTGAAGGAGGGACAGTGTTGTGACCCAGTGTTTCTGAAGTTCCACATGTCTCTAAGATGCATTGAAATCAGTAACTTAATATTTGTTAAGATGTGTCAGAGTTCTTCCCAGTTATGTAGGTGGAATGTTATTGTGAGGGAAAAGTTCAATAGACAGGAGTAGCGAGGGAGTGTATGGTAACAATAGTTTCATTGCCAGTTACTTGTTAAGGTAGGGTAAGTCCAGCTCCCGCTATTCCCACCCATCCTTTTTCCCCCTCCCTGAAAGGGATAGTTTGATTGCCGGCTGCTTGTTAAGGTAGGGTCAGTCTAGCTCCGGCTATCCCTTCCCCTCCCTCTTCCCCCCCCCCCCCGAAAGGTGACGTGTGGGACTCCGGTCAAACAGTAAATCACTAGACTCACAGCTCCCAACACTACTGTAAGTACCTGCCTGCTCATATTCTAGTGGACTTATTGGTTGAAAGCTTCACTTTTGACCAATAATAAACTTAGTCCTTTCAGTCTTGCTCTGTTAAATGTCTTAATAATCACCACATCTTTTAGGTATTGTACTTATCATGGAGAGTGATTTCTTAAGCAGTGGGTAATCTGTCTCTCTTTACAGCTTGGAATGACAGAGAGGGTCACCTGCCAACCAACGAGAAGAATAGAAGGAGACAGACTAACGTCCTGGAGTTTATCTGGAGTTTATCTGGAAAGAGTTCCGGGGGTCAACGCCCCTGCGGCCCGGTCTGTGACCAGGCCTCCTTAGGTCAGTGTCCCAGGATGCGACCCACACCAGTCGACTAACACCCAGGTACCCATTTTACTGATGGGGAACATAGACAACAGGTGGAAAGAAACACGTCCAATGTTTCTACTCTGGCTGGGAATTAAACCCAGGCCCTCACCGTGTGAAGCGAGAGCGTTAACCACCAGGCCACCAGAGCCCCTGAGACATCCCATGTTTAATCTACTTACCTGTTATGTAAGCCAACACAGGACCTAACCCCTCATCATAGCAGTTGTAACGAATCTGTTTTCTTGTCATCTGAAGTAATTATACACGGCTACACTCTGTGAAGAACAAGCTGGTGATGGTCACCAACACCTGCTACCCCCCCACACATCAGCAACGGCTACGATTTCAACAACACACAGTGTCACCAACACCTGACACCCCATTACCACGATATACCTATATTAGCGTTGAGTTCAAATGTAATTTTTTTCATTTCATTTTTCATTTTTCTTTCAATTAGGATACCCATTCATGTTTTATTGTTTTACATTTTCCATTTCCAAATAATAAAGTGTTTATCATTGTCTGATATTATTTCTTTTTCTATTTATTAATTTTCCTGAGGAGGAGCCAGCCTTGGTAATACTGACTGAAGTTGTTACAGGGCTGAGTAAGCCTTCACAAGTGGTGACCTTGCCAGGATCAACGCTACTGAATCAAGATTCAATTCCATCTCGAATCTACCATTGGAACTTCAACGCCGCATACCACAGACGGTTACCACCGGCCATGAGTAATCATTCTCTATGGTAGGACTACAGTACAGGTATTTAAAAGATTTGGTGATTGTTATAGTCTCAATTTATTGTAAGTCAAGTCAGGCAGGATATAATATTTAATTCTGCCACCTTTTCGAGCATGAAACACTTTGGAGGATTAGACTGTAGGGACCCGAGATTTTCCAGTGACAATTTGTTTCATTGAGCTCTTTATTATATCAAGGGAACTGTCGTAGGACACTCTTGATTTGTTGGTGAGAAGATTGGATGGTCGAGTGACCCCATTCTACTTACTGTTTGCTCGGAGTCGGCATAGAACCCTTCGTTTAATTGAAGTAGGGATCAAGATCTCTGGTTTATTTACAGTTTGAGTGGAGCAGGAATTGAACCCTTCGTTTTCTTTAATACCCGTTTCATTTCCCCTGATAGTTTAAGTTATTCTCGCAAGTATGGAGGAATACCAGTTTTGGATGAATGCTGGAAATAAGTTAGGAATAACAGGGAAAAATTTAGAATCTTTCATTAGTGCTAAGATCCAGGAAAGAATTGAAAGAGAGAGAATTGAGAAAGAAGAGAGACAGTTAGAAAGGGAATGACAAGAGGAAAAGGAGAGAGAGAGAATCGAAAGAGAAGAGAACAAGGAGAGAGAAAGAATAGAGAGAGAGAATCAAGAAAGACAGTTAGAAAGAGAAAGAGAGGATAAAAAGGAGAGAGATCGAACTGAAAGAGAAAACCAAGATAGACAGTTAGAAAGAGAGAGAGAAGACAAAAAGGAGCGTGATAGACTTGATCGTGAGGAGAGAGCTAGAGTATGTGAGGAACAAACTAAAGTACATGAGGAACAAGTTAAATTAAGAGAACTTGAGGAAAGAGCAAAGGATAGAGAAGTTGAGGAACGAGCTAGAGAATGTGAGGAATGAGCTAGAGAATGTGAGGAAAAAGCTAGAGAACCTGAGGAAAAAGCTAGAGAACTTGAGTTAATAGAGAGAGAAAAGGATCGCTAGCTCGAAAAAGCTTGCCTTGAATTAGAGAATAAAAAGTTAACTCTTACACAACAACAATTAGAGGAAGGAGTAATTGAACATCATGCAGGTAGTGCACATATTCCAACACCTAATTTACCTCCCTTCACAGAGGGTGAAGACATTACTTCATATATCATCAGGTTTGAAAATACCGCTACCCTCTGTGAATGGCCTGCTGACACCTGGGCTACCAGGTTAGGAATGTTATTTTCTGGTTCAGCCTTGAATATCTATGCAACTTTGTCACAGGATATCATATGTAATTATAACCTACTGAAGAAGGCAATCCTTAAAGCATATCAAAAAACCCCTAATTCTTATAGGAAAGATTTCAGGTATGCCACCTTACAGCCTGGCCAGAACTTTCAGCAGTTACAGGTAACACTCTTCCATTTGTTCGACTTTTGGATAGAGAGTTCAGGAATTGATCACAATTATGAATCTCTTAGAGACTTCATGGTTGCTGACCAGTTCCTGACAGCTCTTCCCCACCAGATAAGAACATTCATTAGAGAACGTAACCTGATTAAAGCTGAGGAAGTTGCTGAGGCCGCTGACTTATATGCTGAGGCTCACAATTCCTATAAAGACCTAAAGGGATTGAAGCATAAGGGCAAGGGTTCATCAGACCTTAAGAAATCAAAGCCTCTATTGGAAAGTAAAGAGACTTCTTTTATTCCTGTTTGTCATTTGTGTGGTGTTAAGAGACATAAACGTCCAGATTGTCCTTCTAAGAAGGTCCAAAAAGTTGGAAGATGTTTTAAAGACTGTAATGACCAAGCACCCTTCTGTTCAGGAACAGTTAATGGTATAAAAGTCTCAGATATATTACGTGACACTGGATGTACATGCATCGTAATTTTGGACAAACTGTTCCCTTACTTTAAAACCTCTCGTGTGTCCTCTATTCTTTCAGATTACTTGGGTCGTGAAAATACTTTCCCTACAATATGTTGTTACTTGAAAACTAAATGGTTCACCGGTTGGACTAATGCGGTACTATCCCCAATTACTTGTTCTATAATAGTGGGTAACATTAAAGGTGCCGTTCTTCCTTCAGAGGCGGATCTTTCGTCACCACCCGTGGATCTAAGTTTTCCAGCTCTTCCTCCTTGCAAGTTAAATAAACCCCTTAACAATTCCACACCGGAAGCTGCATTGTCTCGTACTGTTCATTTGGGGGTGGAAACAGATGATACTGCTCTCGATAGTGAGGTAGCAGGATCACCTGTCCACTCGTCGGGTGAAAGAAAGGGTATTTCCTCCGGCACTCTCAATGTCTTGACTAGGGCTCAGACCATAACCTCGGTTTCTCCTACCTCCTCTTCTCCCACAGTGAGTCCTTTTATTTTCCCAGATTTTATGTCCAAGGATGACTTTGTCAATATACAGCGCAATTGCCCTTCACTTCGGGATTGCCATAATCAAGCTTTTAACAACAAAGTTATCCATGGGAGATACGTATCTCATAAGTTTGAATATATTAATGGTATCTTACATAAGTCTGTATTTAAATCTCATTCTTCAGTGATAGATTATTCCCTACTTGTTGTTCCTAAACCATGTCGAGAGACTGTTCTTCAAATGGTTCATGATTTGCCAGTGACCAAACACTTGGCCCATCGTAAGACGTGGCATAAGCTCAAACACACTTACTTTTGGCCAAGCATGTACTCTCAGGTTACAAAGAAGTATAGTTCTTGCAATAGGTGTCAAGTGCTTAATGCACAAAATACACACACTCCTAAATCCTGCATATTTATTAAATCTAAAACTTCCCTCCTGTGTGGGGTATCTCCAAGCTTAAATTTTATTTGCTGGGAAAAGAATTCATTTTAGAAACGGACCACAAACCTTTGATATACCTAGAAACTTTTAAGGGAACCAACAGTCGCCTCTTGAGGTGGACATTGGCACTCCAGGCTTTTAAGTTCCATATTGTGTATATCAATGGTTCATCCAATTATTTCTCTGGCTGGTTAAGTCTTGACAGTCAGTAGAAGATTTGTTGCCTTACGCGGTTTCCACATGTTAGAACTTTTTCCTCGCCTATTCTTCTTATACTCCTTGACTATAAGTCTTGGTATGGGGGAGTGTGAGGGAAAAGTTCAATAGATAGGAGTAGCGAGGGAGTGTATAGTAACAATAGTTTCATTGCCGGCTACTTGTTAAGGTAGGGTAAGTCCAGCTCCCACTATTCCCCCCCCCTTCCTTTTTCCCCCTCCCTGAAAGTGATAGTTTGATTGCCGGCTGCTTGTTAAGGTAGGGTCAGTCCAGCTCCCGCTATCCCTTCCCCTCCCTCTTCCCCCCCCCCGAAAGGTGACGTGTGGGGCTCCAGTCAAACAGTAAATCACTTGACTCACAGCTCCCAACACTACTGTAAGTACATGCCTGCTCATAGTGGACTTATTGGTTGAAAGCTTCACTTTTGACCAATAATAATCTTAGTCCTTTCAGCCTTGCTCTGTTAAATGTCTTAATAATCACCACATCTTTTAGGTATTGTACTTATCACGGAGAGTGATTTCTTAAGCAATGGGTAATCTGTCTCTCTTTACAGCTTGGAATGACAGAGAGGGTCACCTGCCAACCAACGAGAAGAATAGAAGGAGACGGACTAACGTCCTGAGACGCCCCATGTTTAATCTACTTACCTGTTATGTAAGCCAACACAGGACCTAACACCTCATCATAGCAGTGGTAACGAACCTGTTTTCCTGTCATCTGAAGTAATTATACACGGCTACACTCTGTGAAGAACAAGCCGGTGGTGGTCACCAACATCTGCTACCCCCCCCCCCCCCACATCAGCAACAGCTACGATTTCAACAACACGCAGTGTCACCAACACTTGGCACCCCATTACCACGATATACCTATATTAGCGTTGAGTTCAAATGTGATTTTTTTCATTTCATTTTTCATTTTTCTTTCAATTAGGATACTCATTCATGTTTTATTGTTTTACATTTTCCGTTTCTAAATAATAAAGTGTTTATCATTGTCTGTTATTGTTTTTTTTTCTATTCATTAATTTTCCTGAGGAGGAGCCAGCCTTGGTAATACTGACTGAAGTTGTTACAGGGCTGAGTAAGCCTTCACAGTTATGTTAATTCAAGACTGCACTTGTAAAAGTTTACCCACATAATTTCTCACAGTAACCATCGTTGAGGTTGGGAAAAATATGAGAAATCTCTCTCATCTCATATGTGTGGTGTTTGTATGTGGATGTTAGTGTAGCTTGAAGTCTGGAATGGTGAGTCAGGGGCTAGGACACTAGTATCATTGTGGCATGCAAAGAGTATGTACCCTTTATTCAGCGCATGTACACACCCTCATTAAAATGCTACCTCCCCAACCAGTGAACTAGGTGCTAAGGGTGGGACGATGGGGGCCCCATCGTCAGATCAGTACCTAGGTTCAGCCAATGAGAAGGTGGGCCTGGCAACTGTGGAGGTGGCATGGTCACCACTCATGTTTCCACCCTTGCCATTTCCATTCTAGAGCTGGTTGAACATGGTTGTCCATTCTGTCTCCAGGCTGTGCCTTTGCCTCTTGATTTACCATGTTGTACACATATATTTCCAACTATATAGTGTACATACTTGTAAATACTTATAATCGCACTTGGTGGAGGAAAATATATTTCAAAGTCATTTAGCTGTGTTTGTTCTGCTCCTTGCTGCCCTTTACACCAAGGATAACAGGCTCAAGAAGGATCGTGGCCAGTGGCTGGGCAGCAGGGGACGAAGTTGACGATCAAGAAGACGAATGGAAAGCCAGAAACGATGAAGAAGAAAGAGACTGCTGTGGAAACTGTTGTGGAAACCTCCAACGCATTCTCGGTGCTACCCGACTAATGTGAGTCGACTACTGGGATCGTCACGACGAACGACAGCAAGGAAGGTAAGAATATTGTTGTTATTGGGGATAGCCAGGTTAGATACATGGACAGGGCGTTCTGCTTGAAGGACAGGAGTAGGAGACAGAGTTTGCTTTCCTGGGGCTGGGATGGAGGATATTGTTAGTCGTCTAGATGACATCATGAGAGGTAATGGGAGCAATCCTATTATCTGTCTCAGTGCTGGAGGCAACGATGTTGGCCGACGTAGAAGTGAGAACCTGATTAGCAGGTATAGGTCAGCTATAGAGATAATTAGGAGGGTGGGAACCCTGTCATATGTGGTATTTTGCCAAGGAGAGGAGTTGGAAACGAATGGTTGTCCAGGGCAATTGGTGTCAATAGCTGGCTGGACAAATATTGTAAGGAAAATGCGGTAACATTTGTTGACAACTGGGACCTCTTCTATGGCAGAAATAACATGTATGCCAGGGATGGGGTTCACTTATCTAGGTCTGGGGGGGGGGGGCACTGGCAACGGCAGTGGAGGGAGCTGTTAGGGCTTTAAATTAGGAATAGATAGTGGTATGGGTTTTGGCGAGAACACAGTGAAGTCCCAGTGTAGTAATACTATGAGCTCTAGGAGAACTAGTAATAGGCAAAATGAGGTGGATATTGGAAAGTCAGTGACACTAGGCAATAAGGACAATAATAGGTTTAGTGGAAAAACTGAAATGAGCAGGAAGGTCAAAGAAAAAGTAGGGTCATTAAATGTACATTATGCTAATACCCGTAGTGCTAGGAATAAGATGGACGAGTTGAGATTAGTTGCTAGTGCAGGTAACATTGATGTATTTGCAATCACTGAGACGTGGTTTAATTCAAAAAGTCGAGACATGCCTGCAGAATGTCACATTCAGGGTTTTAAATTGTTCCAAGTAGATAGAAGTATCGGGAAGGGGGGTGGGGTGGCACTGTATGTCCGAGATCACTTGAACTGTTGCATGAAAACGGGTATTAAGTCTGAAGTAACACATACAGAGTCTGTTCGGATAGAATTTTCAGAGGGACATAAAAAATTGATTTTAGATGTAATATACCGTCCCCCAAACTTAGATAGGGACCAAGGGAGACTACTATGGGAGGAAATTGTTAAGGCCACTAGGCACGATAACGTAGTAATTCTAGGAGACTTTAACTTTAGTCATATTGATTGGAATTTCTTGACTGGGAATTTAGAATCAAACGACTTCTTAGAAATAGTTCAGGATTGCTTTTTGAAGCAGTTTGTGACAGAGCCTACAAGGGGAAATAACTTGCTTGACCTGGTTTTGGCAAACAAGGAAACCCTCGTAAATAATTTAGAAATTACAGAGGAACTCGGCACAAGCGATCACAAATCAATTACCTTTAGCATTGAATGGAAGTATGATAGTAGGGATAATTCAGTACTGGTCCCAGATTTTCTCTTAGCAGATTACAATGGGATTAGAGAACACTTATCATCTGTAGACTGGAGTAACGAAGAGAGCTATCAGTGTGACAGCTTTCTTAACACAATGCATGCTGCCCGAAGGACATTTATCCCATATAAGGAAATTAGATCGAATAGAAATGACCCCAAATGGATTAATAATAGGCTCGAAAATCTTTTAGGTCAGAAGAAAGGAATTTATAGGCGTATCAAAAGAGGTGAGGGTCATCTTATGAACCAGTATATTGACATTAAGAGGGACGTTAAAAAGGGGATAAGAAAAGCTAAACGGGACTATGAAATTAAAGTTGCTAGGGATTCAAAAACTAACCCAAAAAGTTTTTTCCAGGTTTATAGAACAAAAGTTAGAGATAAGATAGGTCCCCTTAAAAATAATTCTGGGCATCTCACTGACAAGGAGAATGAAATGTGCTCTATTCTTAATAATTATTTTCTCTCGGTTTTCACTCAGGAAGACACTGACAATATCCCAGTAATTAATTTTTATAGTGGGCTTAAAGATGATAAATTATGCAGTATCACAGTCACCAGCGAAATGTTATCAAACAGATAGACCGATTAAAGCAAAATAAATCCCCGGGCCCTGATGAACTTTTTTCAAGGGTTCTTAAAGAGTGTAAAATGGAACTCTGTGAACCTTTAACTAATATCTTTAATTTATCTCTTCTAACAGGTGTAGTGCCTGATATGTGGAAGATGGCTAATGTAATTCCTATTTTTAAAGTAGGGGACAAGTCGTTACCGTCAAATTACCGCCCAATAAGCCTAACCTCAATTGTAGGTAAATTACTAGAGTCAATTATAGCCGATAATATAAGAAGCCATCTCGATAAGCATAATTTGATTAATGATACTCAACATGGTTTCACAAGAGGTCGTTCCTGCCTAACTAATTTATTAACCTTCTTCAGCAAAGTTTTTGAGGACGTTGATCAGGATAAAGAATTCGATATTGTTTATTTAGATTTTAGTATGGCTTTTGATAGAGTACCACATCAGAGACTGTTGAAGAAAGTGGCTGCCCATGGCATTGGGGAAATAAATGCTGTCAAGGATCGAGTCATGGCTCACTAATAGGAAGCAGAGTGTGCATAAATGGTGTTAAATCTGAGTGGGGATCTGTAACAAGTGGCGTTCCGCAGGAATCAGTTTTAGGCCCATTGTTGTTTATAATATATATAAACGACCTTGACGAGGGAATTACTAGTGACATAAGCAAATTTGATGATGCCACGAAGATAGGTAGGATAATCGATTCAGACGTTGATGTCTCACAACTTCAGGAGGATACAGACAAACTCAATTCATGGTCAGAAAAGTGGCAGATGCAGTTCAATGTAGATAAATGCAAAGTTCTAAAGCTCGGAATGTTCATAACCCTAGCACCTACTAGCTTAATAATGTTGAACTTAGCAGTATAGAATGCGAAAAGGATTTGGGGGTTATGGTGAGCAGCAACTTTAAACTGAGACAGCAATGCCTAAGCGTACGTAATAAGGCAAATAGATTATTGGGATTTATATCAAGAAGTGAAAGCAACAGAAGTCCAGAGGTTATACTGCAGCTTTATACATCAATAGTAAGGCCTCACCTAGATTATGCAGCTCAGTTCTGGTCTCCATATTACAGAATGGACATAAATTCGTTAGAAAACATTCAGCGTAGGATGACTAAATTAATACATAGCATTAGAAATCTTCCTTATGAAGAAAGATTGAAGACTCTTAAATTACATTCACTTGTTAGACGAAGAATGAGGGGAGACATGATCGAAGTGTATAAGTGGAAGATAGGTATTAATAAAGGGGATAATAATGTCTTGAGGATATCTCTCCAAGAGAGAACCCGCAGTAATGGATTTAGATTAGATAAGTTTAGATTTAGAAAGGACATAGGAAAGTACTGGTTTGGAAATAGGGTTATTGATGAGTGGAACAGTCTACCTAGTTGGGTTATTGAGGCTAGGACTTTGGGTAGCTTCAAATTTAGGTTGGATAAATACATGAGTGGGAGGGGTTGGATTTGAGTGGGACTTGCACATCAGAGCTTATTTCTTGAGAAGCATTGAAAATTGGGTTGGTCAAATGTTTTGTTAGTGGGATGAATTGTAAAGGACCTGCCTAGTATGGGCCAACAGGCCTCCTGCAGTGTTCCTCCTTTCTTATGTTCTTATGTTTATTGTCCCTGGGTTGTAATAATCATGCTATACTCTCACAAGCTAACACTAGTATAATGCTATACTGTCACAAGCTAACACTAGTATAATGCTATACTGTCACAAGCTTACACTAGTATAATGCTATACTGTCACAAGCTTACACTAGTATAATGCTATACTGTCACAAGCTTACACTAGTATAATGCTATACTGTCACAAGCTAACACTAGTATAATGCTATACTGTCACAAGCTTACACTAGTATAATGCTATACTGTCACAAGCTTACACTAGTATAATGCTATACTGTCACAAGCTTACACTAGTATAATGCTATACTCTCACAAGCTTACACTAGTATAATGCTATACTGTCACAAGCTTACACTAGTATAATGCTATACTCTCACAAGCTAACGCTAGTATAATGCTATACTCTCACAAGCTTACACTAGTATAATGCTATACTGTCACAAGCTTACACTAGTATAATGCTATACTCTCACAAGCTTACACTAGTATAATGCTATACTGTCACAAGCTTACACTAGTATAATGCTATACTGTCACAAGCTTACACTAGTATAATGCTATACTGTCACAAGCTAACACTAGTATAATGCTATACTGTCACAAGCTTACACTAGTATAATGCTATACTGTCACAAGCTTACACTAGTATAATGCTATACTGTCACAAACTTACACTACTATAATGCTATACTCTCACAAGCTTACAATAGTATAATGCTATACTGCCTCAAACTTACAATAGTATAATGCTGTACTGCCACATTACATTAGTTCAATGCTATACTGTTACACCCTTACACTATGTTGAGAAAAAATCTCCACTTTTAAAGCGGGAGTATCTCCCAGCCCTCTCAGCCCTTTGTGTCTTTGTGACGTGCACTCAGGCGTAAGCGAACACTGAGAGAATATCTCTCTCTACCTTGGATAAAGAATGGTGTTATTAACGTGACTGTGATGCGTTACGAGTGATAGGACATTACGGCGACGTATGGATTAGCCGCACTCAAGACGTCATTCTCAGGGTCATTAAACCTCCCCTAGAACAAGCCAAGGGAAATTGGGTCAGTTACAATACCCAGTTAAATCCGGTCATACTCATATCGTCGTAAGTTAGCTGCAGCTAATAGGTAGATATGGGGATAAATTAGACACGTGCAACTCTTAGGTATCTTTATTGAGGAAACGTTTCGCCACACAGTGGCTTCATCAGTCCATACGTAGGAGAAACTTGAAGAACAGGAGGAGAATGAGGTAATCGGTATCTCAACCTTGAGTCGATGTGTTCAGTCCATCAGTCTTGAATAGAATACGGCATATGAGCGGAGAAGCAGCTAATGTGTCTAATTTATCAACATGTCGGTTCTCTGAACCATTCATCTACTAACCTGTCAGACACTGCAACTTCTTGGGATCTTAATACTTGAACATCAAAATGGTATACAATACCGACAGGTTGTTAGGTAAGACACATATGCAACAGTTAGACAACTTTATTCCGAAACGTTTCGCCTACACAGTAGGCTTCTTCAGTCGAATACAGAAAGTAGGCAGGAACAGTAGAGATGTGAAGACGATGTAATCAGTCCATCACCCTTGTAGTCGTAGAATTTGAGGTTGTCAGTCCCTCGGCCTGGAGAAGTTCAGTTCCATAGTCAGGAACTATCTGAAGATCAAGCGACAGTGCGGAGACTTAAATACTGTCGGAAGGAGAGGTGCAGAGTAGTAGTAGTAGTAGTAGTGAGAATGTAGCCTCTGATAGGTCATGTCCCTCTCAGATCCAACACTTCTCACTTGAAAAGCTTGTCCAAGGTGTTTTCTGTACCAAGATGTCTGTTTTTTGTACCAGTGTCTGACAAGATGAACATCAAAATGGTATACAATACCGACAGGTTGTTAGGTAAGACACATATGCAACAGTTAGACAACTTTATTCCGAAACGTTTCGCCTACACAGTAGGCTTCTTCAGTCGAATACAGAAAGTAGGCAGGAACAGTAGAGATGTGAAGACGATGTAATCAGTCCATCACCCTTGTAGTCGTAGAATTTGAGGTTGTCAGTCCCTCGGCCTGGAGAAGTTCAGTTCCATAGTCAGGAACTATCTGAAGATCAAGCGACAGTGCAGAGACTTAAATACTGTCGGAAGGAGAGGTGCAGAGTAGTAGTAGTAGTAGTAGTGAGAATGTAGCCTCTGATAGGTCATGTCCCTCTCAGATCCAACACTTCTCACTTGAAAAGCTTGTCCAAGGTGTTTTCTGTACCAAGATGTCTGTTTTTTGTACCAGTGTCTGACAAGATGAACATCAAAATGGTATACAATACCGACAGGTTGTTAGGTAAGACACATATGCAACAGTTAGACAACTTTATTCCGAAACGTTTCGCCTACACAGTAGGCTTCTTCAGTCGAATACAGAAAGTAGGCAGGAACAGTAGAGATGTGAAGACGATGTAATCAGTCCATCACCCTTGTAGTCGTAGAATTTGAGGTTGTCAGTCCCTCGGCCTGGAGAAGTTCAGTTCCATAGTCAGGAACTATCTGAAGATCAAGCGACAGTGCGGAGACTTAAATACTGTCGGAAGGAGAGGTGCAGAGTAGTAGTAGTAGTAGTAGTGAGAATGTAGCCTCTGATAGGTCATGTCTCCGCACTGTCGCTTGATCTTCAGATAGTTCCTGACTATGGAACTGAACTTCTCCAGGCCGAGGGACTGACAACCTCAAATTCTACGACTACAAGGGTGATGGACTGATTACATCGTCTTCACATCTCTACTGTTCCTGCCTACTTTCTGTATTCGACTGAAGAAGCCTACTGTGTAGGCGAAACGTTTCGGAATAAAGTTGTCTAACTGTTGCATATGTGTCTTACCTAACAACCTGTCGGTATTGTATACCATTTTGATGTTCATCTTGTCAGACACTGGTACAAAAAACAGACATCTTGGTACAGAAAACACCTTGGACAAGCTTTTCAAGTGAGAAGTGTTGGATCTGAGAGGGACATGACCTATCAGAGGCTACATTCTCACTACTACTACTACTACTACTCTGCACCTCTCCTTCCGACAGTATTTAAGTCTCCGCACTGTCGCTTGATCTTCAGATAGTTCCTGACTATGGAACTGAACTTCTCCAGGCCGAGGGACTGACAACCTCAAATTCTACGACTACAAGGGTGATGGACTGATTACATCGTCTTCACATCTCTACTGTTCCTGCCTACTTTCTGTATTCGACTGAAGAAGCCTACTGTGTAGGCGAAACGTTTCGGAATAAAGTTGTCTAACTGTTGCATATGTGTCTTACCTAACAACCTGTCGGTATTGTATACCATTTTGATGTTCATCTTGTCAGACACTGGTACAAAAAACAGACATCTTGGTACAGAAAACACCTTGGACAAGCTTTTCAAGTGAGAAGTGTTGGATCTGAGAGGGACATGACCTATCAGAGGCTACATTCTCACTACTACTACTACTACTACTCTGCACCTCTCCTTCCGACAGTATTTAAGTCTCCGCACTGTCGCTTGATCTTCAGATAGTTCCTGACTATGGAACTGAACTTCTCCAGGCCGAGGGACTGACAACCTCAAATTCTACGACTACAAGGGTGATGGACTGATTACATCGTCTTCACATCTCTACTGTTCCTGCCTACTTTCTGTATTCGACTGAAGAAGCCTACTGTGTAGGCGAAACGTTTCGGAATAAAGTTGTCTAACTGTTGCATATGTGTCTTACCTAACAACCTGTCGGTATTGTATACCATTTTGATGTTCATCTTGTCAGACACTGGTACAAAAAACAGACATCTTGGTACAGAAAACACCTTGGACAAGCTTTTCAAGTGAGAAGTGTTGGATCTGAGAGGGACATGACCTATCAGAGGCTACATTCTCACTACTACTACTACTACTACTCTGCACCTCTCCTTCCGACAGTATTTAAGTCTCCGCACTGTCGCTTGATCTTCAGATAGTTCCTGACTATGGAACTGAACTTCTCCAGGCCGAGGGACTGACAACCTCAAATTCTACGACTACAAGGGTGATGGACTGATTACATCGTCTTCACATCTCTACTGTTCCTGCCTACTTTCTGTATTCGACTGAAGAAGCCTACTGTGTAGGCGAAACGTTTCGGAATAAAGTTGTCTAACTGTTGCATATGTGTCTTACCTAACAACCTGTCGGTATTGTATACCATTTTGATGTTCATCTTGTCAGACACTGGTACAAAAAACAGACATCTTGGTACAGAAAACACCTTGGACAAGCTTTTCAAGTGAGAAGTGTTGGATCTGAGAGGGACATGACCTATCAGAGACTACATTCTCACTACTACTACTACTACTACTCTGCACCTCTCCTTCCGACAGTATTTAAGTCTCCGCACTGTCGCTTGATCTTCAGATAGTTCCTGACTATGGAACTGAACTTCTCCAGGCCGAGGGACTGACAACCTCAAATTCTACGACTACAAGGGTGATGGACTGATTACATCGTCTTCACATCTCTACTGTTCCTGCCTACTTTCTGTATTCGACTGAAGAAGCCTACTGTGTAGGCGAAACGTTTCGGAATAAAGTTGTCTAACTGTTGCATATGTGTCTTACCTAACAACATCTTAATACTTAGGAATTCTTCGCTTGCCTAATTCTTGGGCACGACCTACTTCCACATTGAACAAATGTGACACGACCTATGACTGCTGCACCTCTCCTGCCTTACGGTTTATAAGCTACTTCTCCGCTGATATGCCGTATTCTATTCAAGACTGATGGACTGAACACATCGACTCAAGGTTGAGATACTGATAACCTCATTCTCCTCCTGTTCTTCAAGTTTCTCCTACGTATGGACTGATGAAGCCACTGTGTGGCGAAACGTTTCCTCAACAAAGATACCCAAGAGTTGCACATGTGTCTAATTTATCAACATGTCGGTTCTCTGAACCATTCATCTACAGAGGTAGATATGGGATTTGATTGGGGTTACTAACAGACCCCGTGAATCACAGGCTTTACGCCCAACAACAGTATCAAAACATTTACAATCAAATGCTAAATATTTGAAATATACTCTCCTTTGGGGAAAATTTTAAATAGTTACTCACCATTCTACAGCTCCAGTGTGGGGAATATTAGTTCATTCACAGGAGACTCCTTGAACAGCGGCTGCAAGAAGTCTCAACTGTCAACACAAGCTAAGTATTTTTCTGTTTTATCTCTATTGTCGGAAAGTTAATTTGATATTTAAGTTTACCCCAAACACTAGTTCAGTGTTATATTGTCACAGTCTTACACTAGTTCAGTGTTATATTGTCACAGACTTACACTAGTTCAGTGTTATATTGTCACAGTCTTACACTAGTTCAGTGTTATATTGTCACAGTCTTACACTAGTTCAGTGTTATATTGTCACAGACTTACACTAGTTCAGTGTTATATTGTTACAGTCTTACACTAGTTCAGTGTTATATTGTCACAGACTTACACTAGTTCAGTGTTATATTGTTACAGTCTTACACTAGTTCAGTGTTATATTGTCACAGTCTTACACTAGTTCAGTGTTATATTTTCACAGACTTACACTAGTTCAGTGTTATATTGTCACAGTCTTACACTAGTTCAGTGTTATATTGTCACAGACTTACACTAGTTCAGTGTTATATTGTCACAGTCTTACACTAGTTCAGTGTTATATTGTCATAGTCTTACACTAGTTCAGTGTTATATTGTCACAGTCTTACACTAGTTCAGTGTTATATTGTCACAGTCTTACACTAGTTCAGTGTTATATTGTCACAGTCTTACACTAGTTCAGTGTTATATTGTCATAGTCTTACACTAGTTCAGTGTTATATTGTCACAGTTTTACACTAGTTCAGTGTTATATTGTCACAGTCTTACACTAGTTCAGTGTTATATTGTCACAGACTTACACTAGTTCAGTGTTATATTGTCACAGTCTGACACTAGTTCAGTGTTATATTGTCACAGTCTGACACTAGTTCAGTGTTATATTGTCACAGTCTTACACTAGTTCAGTGTTATATTGTCACAGACTTACACTAGTTCAGTGTTATATTGTCACAGTCTTACACTAGTTCAGTGTTATATTGTCACAGTCTTACACTAGTTCAGTGTTATATTGTCACAGACTTACACTAGTTCAGTGTTATATTGTCACAGTCTGACACTAGTTCAGTGTTATATTGTCACAGTCTGACACTAGTTCAGTGTTATATTGTCACAGTCTTACACTAGTTCAGTGTTATATTGTCACAGTCTGACACTAGTTCAGTGTTATATTGTCACAGTCTGACACTAGTTCAGTGTTATATTGTCACAGTCTTACACTAGTTCAGTGTTATATTGTCACAGTCTTACACTAGTTCAGTGTTATATTGTCACAGTCTGACACTAGTTCAGTGTTATATTGTCACAGTCTTACACTAGTTCAGTGTTATATTTTCACAGTCTGACACTAGTTCAGTGTTATATTGTCACAGACTTACACTAGTTCAGTGTTATATTGTCACAGACTTACACTAGTTCAGTGTTATATTGTCACAGTCTTACACTAGTTCAGTGTTATATTGTCACAGTCTGACACTAGTTAAGTGTTATATTGTCACAGACTTACACTAGTTCAGTGTTATATTGTCACAGTCTTACACTAGTTCAGTGTTATATTGTCACAGTCTTACACTAGTTCAGTGTTATATTGTCACAGTCTTACACTAGTTCAGTGTTATATTGTCACAGACTTACACTAGTTCAGTGTTATATTGTCACAGTCTTACACTAGTTCAGTGTTATATTGTCACAGGCTTACACTAGTTCAGTGTTATATTGTCACAGGCTTACACTAGTTCAGTGTTATATTGTCACAGACTTACACTAGTTCAGTGTTATATTGTCACAGTCTTACACTAGTTCAGTGTTATATTGTCACAGGCTTACACTAGTTCAGTGTTATATTGTCACAGCCTTACACTAGTTCAGTGTTATATTGTCACAGACTTACACTAGTTCAGTGTTATATTGTCACAGTCTTACACTAGTTCAGTGTTATATTGTCACAGGCTTACACTAGTTCAGTGTTATATTGTCACAGTCTTACACTAGTTCAGTGTTATATTGCCACAGACTTACACTAGTTCAGTGTTATATTGTCACAGCCTTACACTAGTTCAGTGTTATATTGTCACAGACTTACACTAGTTCAGTGTTATACTGTCACAGCCTTACTCTAGTTCAGTGTTATACTGTCACAGTCTTACACTAGTTCAGTGTTATACTGTCACAGCCTTACTCTAGTTCAGTGTTATACTGTCACAGTCTTACACTAGTTCAGTGTTATACTGTCACAACCTTACTTTAGTTCAGTGTTATATTGTCACAGTCTTACACTAGTTCAGTGTTATACTGTCACAGCCTTACTCTAGTTCAGTGTTATACTGTCACAGTCTTACACTAGTTCAGTGTTATACTGTCACAGCCTTACTCTAGTTCAGTGTTATACTGTCACAGTCTTACACTAGTTCAGTGTTATACTGTCACAGCCTTACACTAGTTCAGTGTTATACTGTCACAGCCTTACACTAGTTCAGTGTTATACTGTCACAGCCTTACTCTAGTTCAGTGTTATACTGTCACAGTCTTACACTAGTTCAGTGTTATACTGTCACAGCCTTACACTAGTTCAGTGTTATACTGTCACAGCCTTACACTAGTTCAGTGTTATACTGTCACAGCCTTACTCTAGTTCAGTGTTATACTGTCACAGTCTTACACTAGTTCAGTGTTATACTGTCACAGCCTTACTCTAGTTCAGTGTTATACTGTCACAGTCTTACACTAGTTCAGTGTTATACTGTCACAGCCTTACTCTAGTTCAGTGTTATACTGTCACAGTCTTACACTAGTTCAGTGTTATACTGTCACAGCCTTACACTAGTTCAGTGTTATACTGTCACAGCCATACTCTAGTTCAGTGTTATACTGTCACAGTCTTACACTAGTTCAGTGTTATACTGTCACAGCCTTACTCCAGTTCAGTGTTATACTGTCACAGTCTTACACTAGTTCAGTGTTATACTGTCACAGCCTTACTCTAGTTCAGTGTTATACTGTCACAGCCATACTCTAGTTCAGTGTTATACTGTCACAGTCTTACACTAGTTCAGTGTTATACTGTCACAGCCTTACTCCAGTTCAGTGTTATACTGTCACAGTCTTACACTAGTTCAGTGTTATACTGTCACAGCCTTACTCTAGTTCAGTGTTATACTGTCACAACCAAACACTAGTAGTGTGCTATGTAGGATAAATCTTACACTAGTAGTGTGCTATGTAGGATCAATCTTACACTAGTAGTGTGCTATGTAGGATCAATCTTACACTAGTAGTGTGCTATGTAGGAACAATCTTACACTAGTAGTGTGCTATGTAGGATCAATCTTACACTAGTAGTGTGCTATGTAGGATCAATCTTACACTAGTAGTGTGCTATGTAGGATCAATCTTACACTAGTAGTGTGCTATGTAGGATAAATCTTACACTAGTAGTGTGCTATGTAGGATCAATCTTACACTAGTAGTGTGCTATGTAGGATCAATCTTACACTAGTAGTGTGCTATGTAGGAACAATCTTACACTAGTAGTGTGCTATGTAGGATCAATCTTACACTAGTGTAGTGCTATGTAGCAACAATCTTACACTAATGAAGTGCTATGTAGCAACAATCTTACACTAGTAGTGTGCTATGTAGCAACAATCTTACACTAGTAGTGTGCTATGTAGCAACAATCTTACACTAGTAGTGTGCTATGTAGCAACAATCTTACACTAATGTAGTGCTATGTAGCAACAATCTTACACTAATAGTGTGCTATGTAGCAACAATCTTGCACTAGTAGTGTGCTATGTAGCAACAATCTTACACTAGTAGCTTGCTATTTAGCAACGATCTTACACTAGTAGTGTGCTATGTAGCAACAATCTTACACTAGTAGTGTGCTATGCAGCAACAATCTTACACTAGTAGTGTGCTATGTAGCAACAATCTTACACTAATAGTGTGCTACGTAGCAACAAGTGCTATGTAGCAACACTCTTGCAGATGAATGGTTCAGAGAACCGACACGTTGATAAATTAGACACATATGCAACTCCTGGGTATTTTTAATGAATTCAAATCTTGGGTATCTTTATTGAAACAATAAAGATACCCAAGAGTTGAACATGTGTCTAATTTATCAGCGTGTTGGTTCTCTGAACCATTCATCTACAATCCTGTCAGACAATGCAACTTCTTGGGATCTTAATACTTAGGAATTCTTCGCTTGCCTAACCCTTGGGCACGACCTACTTCCACACTGAACAAATGTGACACCACCTACGTCTGCTGCACCTCTACTGCCTCCGGTATATAAGCTACTTCTCCGCACATATGCTGTATTCTATTCAAGATTGATGGACTGACCACATCAACTCAAGGTTGAGGGATTGATTACTTCATTCTCCTCCTGTTCTTCAAATTTCTCCTATGTATGAACTGATGAAGCCACTGTGTGGCGAAACGTTTCCTCAATAAAGATACCCAAGAGTTGCACATGTGTCTAATTTATCAGCAACAATCTTATACGAGTAGTGTTCTATGTAGCAACAATCTTGCACTAGCGTAGTGCTATGTAGCAACAATCTTTCCCTAGTAGTGTGCTATGTAGCAACAATTTTACACTAGTGTAGTGCTACGTAGCAACAATCTTACACTACTGTAGTGCTACGTAGCAACAATCTTACACTACTGTAGTGCTACGTAGCAACTATCTTACACTAGTAGTATGCTATGTAGCAACAATCTTACACTAGTAGTGTGCTATGTAGCAACAATCTTACACTACTGTAGTGCTATGTAGCAACAATCTTACAATAGTGTAGTGCTTTGTAGCAACAATCTTACGCTAGTGTAGTGCTACGTAGCAACAATCTTACACTAGTGTAGTGCTATGTAGCAACAATCTTACACTAGTGTAGTGCTTTGTAGCAACAATCTTACACTACTGTAGTGCTATGTAGCAACAATCTTACACTGGTGTAGTGCTATGTAGCAACAATCTTACACTACTGTAGTGCTATGTAGCAACAATCTTACACTACTGTAGTGCTATGTAGCAACAATCTTACACTAGTGTAGTGCTTTGTAGCAACAATCTTACAATAGTGTAGTGCTTTGTAGCAACAATCTTACACTAGTGTAGTGCTTTGTAGCAACAATCTTACACTAGTGTAGTGCTTTGTAGCAACAATCTTACAATAGTGTAGTGCTTTGTAGCAACAATCTTACACTGGTGTAGTGCTATGTAGCAACAATCTTACACTAGTGTAGTGCTATGTAGCAACAATCTTACACTACTGTAGTGCTATGTAGCAACAATCTTACACTACTGTAGTGCTATGTAGCAACAATCTTACACTAGTGTAGTGCTTTGTAGCAACAATCTTACACTGGTGTAGTGCTATGTAGCAACAATCTTACACTAGTGTAGTGCTATGTAGCAACAATCTTACACTACTGTAGTGCTATGTAGCAACAATCTTACACTGGTGTAGTGCTATGTAGCAACAATCTTACACTACTGTAGTGCTATGTAGCAACAATCTTACACTAGTGTAGTGCTATGTAGCAACAATCTTACACTGGTGTAGTGCTATGTAGCAACAATCTTACACTAGTGTAGTGCTTTGTAGCAACAATCTTACACTACTGTAGTGCTATGTAGCAACAATCTTACACTACTGTAGTGCTATGTAGCAACAATCTTACACTACTGTAGTGCTATGTAGCAACAATCTTACACTACTGTAGTGCTATGTAGCAACAATCTTACACTACTGTAGTGCTATGTAGCAACAATCTTACACTAGTGTAGTGCTTTGTAGCAACAATCTTACACTACTGTAGTGCTATGTAGCAACAATCTTACACTAGTGTAGAGCTATGTAGCAACAATCTTACACTAGTGTAGAGCTATGTAGCAACAATCTTACACTAGTGTAGAGCTATGTAGCAACAATCTTACACTGGTGTAGTGCAATGTAGCAACAATCTTACACTACTGTAGTGCTATGTAGCAACAATCTTACACTACTGTAGTGCTATGTAGCAACAATCTTACACTAGTGTAGTGCTATGTAGCAACAATCTTACAATAGTGTAGTGCTATGTAGCAACAATCTTACACTAGTCTAGTGCTTTGTAGCAACAATCTTACACTAGTGTAGTGCTATGTAGCAACAATCTTACACTAGTGTAGTGCTATGTAGCAACAATTTTACACTAGTGTAGAGCTATGTAGCAACAATCTTACACTAGTAGTGTGCTATGTAGCAACAATCTTACACTTGTAGTGTGCTATGTAGCAACAATCTTTCACTAGTAGTGTGCTATGTAGCAACAATCTTACACTAGTAGTGTGCTAGTGTGCTATGTAGCAACAATCTTTCACTAGTAGTGTGCTATGTAGCAACAATCTTACACTAGTAGTGTGCTAGTGTGCTATGTAGCAACATTCTTAAACTAGTAGTGTGCTATGGAGGATCAATCTTACACTAGTAGTGTGCTATGTAGGATCAATCTTACACTAGTAGTGTGCTATGTAGGAACAATCTTACACTAGTAGTGTGCTATGTAGGATCAATCTTACACTAGTGTAGTGCTATGTAGCAACAATCTTACACTAATGAAGTGCTATGTAGCAACAATCTTACACTAGTAGTGTGCTATGTAGCAACAATCTTACACTAGTAGTGTGCTATGTAGCAACAATCTTACACTAGTAGTGTGCTATGTAGCAACAATCTTACACTAATGTAGTGCTATGTAGCAACAATCTTACACTAATAGTGTGCTATGTAGCAACAATCTTACACTAGTAGTGTGCTATGCAGCAACAATCTTACACTAGTAGTTTGCTATTTAGCAACGATCTTACACTAGTAGTGTGCTATGTAGCAACAATCTTACACTAGTAGTGTGCTATGCAGCAACAATCTTACACTAGTAGTGTGCTATGTAGCAACAATCTTACACTAATAGTGTGCTACGTAGCAACAAGTGCTATGTAGCAACACTCTTGCAGATGAATGGTTCAGAGAACCGACACGTTGATAAATTAGACACATATGCAACTCCTGGGTATTTTTAATGAATTCAAATCTTGGGTATCTTTATTGAATCAATAAAGATACCCAAGAGTTGAACATGTGTCTAATTTATCAGCGTGTTGGTTCTCTGAACCATTCATCTACAATCCTGTCAGACACTGCAACTTCTTGGGATCTTAATACTTAGGAATTCTTCGCTTGCCTAACCCTTGGGCACGACCTACTTCCACACTGAACAAATGTGACACCACCTATGACTGCTGCACCTCTCCTGCCTACGGTATATAAGCTACTTCTCCGCACATATGCTGTATTCTATTCAAGATTGATGGACTGACCACATCAACTCAAGGTTGAGGGACTGATTACCTCATTCTCCTCCTGTTCTTCAAATTTCTCCTATGTATGAACTGATGAAGCCACTGTGTGGCGAAACGTTTCCTCAATAAAGATACCCAAGAGTTGCACATGTGTCTAATTTATCAGCAACAATCTTATACGAGTAGTGTTCTATGTAGCAACAATCTTGCACTAGCATAGTGCTATGTAGCAACAATCTTTCCCTAGTAGTGTGCTATGTAGCAACAATCTTACACTAGTGTAGTGCTACGTAGCAACAATCTTACACTACTGTAGTGCTACGTAGCAACAATCTTACACTAGTGTAGTGCTACGTAGCAACAATCTTACACTAGTAGTGTGCTATGTAGCAACAATCTTACACTAGTAGTGTGCTATGTAGCAACAATCTTACACTACTGTAGTGCTATGTAGCAACAATCTTTCACTACTGTAGTGCTATGTAGCAACAATCTTACACTGGTGTAGTGCTATGTAGCAACAATCTTACACTAGTGTAGTGCTATGTAGCAACAATCTTACGCTAGTGTAGTGCTATGTAGCAACAATCTTACACTAGTGTAGTGCTTTGTAGCAACAATCTTACACTACTGTAGTGCTATGTAGCAACAATCTTACACTGGTGTAGTGCTATGTAGCAACAATCTTACACTAGTGTAGTGCTATGTAGCAACAATCTTACGCTAGTGTAGTGCTATGTAGCAACAATCTTACACTAGTGTAGTGCTATGTAGCAACAATCTTACACTACTGTAGTGCTACGTAGCAACAATCTTACACTAGTGTAGTGCTACGTAGCAACAATCTTACACTAGTGTAGTGCTATGTAGCAACAATCTTACACTACTGTAGTGCTACGTAGCAACAATCTTACACTAGTGTAGTGCTACGTAGCAACAATCTTACACTAGTAGTGTGCTATGTAGCAACAATCTTACACTAGTAGTGTGCTATGTAGCAACAATCTTACACTACTGTAGTGCTATGTAGCAACAATCTTACAATAGTGTAGTGCTTTGTAGCAACAATCTTACACTAGTGTAGAGCTATGTAGCAACAATCTTACACTAGTGTAGTGCTATGTAGCAACAATCTTACACTAGTGTAGTGCTTTGTAGCAACAATCTTACACTACTGTAGTGCTATGTAGCAACAATCTTACACTGGTGTAGTGCTATGTAGCAACAATCTTACACTAGTGTAGTGCTATGTAGCAACAATCTTACACTAGTGTAGTGCTATGTAGCAACAATCTTACACTGGTGTAGTGCTATGTAGCAACAATCTTACACTAGTGTAGTGCTTTGTAGCAACAATCTTACACTAGTGTAGTGCTTTGTAGCAACAATCTTACACTGGTGTAGTGCTATGTAGCAACAATCTTACACTAGTGTAGTGCTTTGTAGCAACAATCTTACACTGGTGTCGTGCTATGTAGCAACAATCTTACACTAGTGTAGTGCTATGTAGCAACAATCTTACACTACTCTAGTGCTATGTAGCAACAATCTTACACTGGTGTAGTGCTATGTAGCAACAATCTTACACTACTGTAGTGCTATGTAGCAACAATCTTACACTGGTGTAGTGCTATGTAGCAACAATCTTACACTACTGTAGTGCTATGTAGCAACAATCTTACACTGGTGTAGTGCTATGTAGCAACAATCTTACACTACTGTAGTGCTATGTAGCAACAATCTTACACTAGTGTAGTGCTATGTAGCAACAATCTTACACTACTCTAGTGCTATGTAGCAACAATCTTACACTGGTGTAGTGCTATGTAGCAACAATCTTACACTACTGTAGTGCTATGTAGCAACAATCTTACACTACTGTAGTGCTATGTAGCAACAATCTTACACTAGTGTAGTGCTATGTAGCAACAATCTTGCACTACTGTAGTGCTATGTAGCAACAATCTTACACTAGTGTAGTGCTATGTGGCAACAATCTTACACTATCAGTGTGCTTTGTAGCAACAATCTTACACTATCAGTGTGCTTTGTAGCAACAATCTTACACTACTGTAGTGCTATGTAGCAACAATCTTACACTATCAGTGTGCTTTGTAGCAACAATCTTACACTATCAGTGTGCTTTGTACCAACAATCTTACACTACTGTAGTGCTATGTAGCAACAATCTTACACTAGTGTAGTGCTATATAGCAACAATCTTACACTACTGTAGTGCTATGTAGCAACAATCTTACACTAGTAATGTGCTATGTAGCAACAATCTTAAACTAATGCAGTGCTATGTAGCAACAATCTTACACTACTGTAGTGCTATGTAGCAACAATCTTACACTAGTAGTGTGCTATGTAGCAACAATCTTAAACTAATGCAGTGCTATGTAGCAACAATCTTACACTAGTGTAGTGCTTTGTAGCAACAATCTTACACTAGTGTAGTGCTATGTAGCAACAATCTTACACTAGTGTAGTGCTATGTAGCAACAATCTTACACTAGTGTAGTGCTATGTAGCAACAATCTTACACTACTGTAGTGCTATGTAGCAACAATCTTACACTAGTAATGTGCTATGTAGCAACAATCTTAAACTAATGCAGTGCTATGTAGCAACAATCTTACACTACTGTAGTGCTATGTAGCAACAATCTTACACTAGTAGTGTGCTATGTAGTAACAATCTTAAACTAATGCAGTGCTATGTAGCAACAATCTTACACTAGTGTAGTGCTATGTAGCAACAATCTTACACTAGTGTAGTGCTATGTAGCAACAATCTTACACTAGTGTAGTGCTATGTAGCAACAATCTTACACTAGTGTAGTGCTTTGTAGCAACAATCTTACACTAGTGTAGTGCTATGTAGCAACAATCTTACACTAGTAGTGTGCTATGTAGCAACAATCTTTCACTAGTAGTTTGCTATGTAGCAAAAATCTGGCACTAGTAGTGTGCTATGTAGCAACAATCTGGCACTAGTAGTGTGCTATGTAGCAACAATCTGGCACTAGTAGTGTGCTATGTAGCAACAATCTGGCACTAGTAGTGTGCTATGTAGCAACAATCTGGCACTAGTAGTGTGCTATGTAGCAACAATCTGGCACTAGTAGTGTGCTATGTAGCAACAATCTGGCACTAGTAGTGTGCTATGTAGCAACAATCTGGCACTAGTAGTGTGCTATGTAGCAACAATCTGGCACTAGTAGTGTGCTATGTAGCAACAATCTGGCACTAGTAGTGTGCTATGTAGCAACAATCTGGCACTAGTAGTGTGCTATGTAGCAACAATCTGGCACTAGTAGTGTGCTATGTAGCAACAATCTGGCACTAGTAGTGTGCTATGTAGCAACAATCTGGCACTAGTAGTGTGCTATGTAGCAACAATCTGGCACTAGTAGTGTGCTATGTAGCAACAATCTGGCACTAGTAGTGTGCTATGTAGCAAAAATCTTACACTAGCAGTGTGCTATGTAGCAACAATCTGGCACTAGTAGTGTGCTATGTAGCAACAATCTGGCACTAGTAGTGTGCTATGTAGCAACAATCTGGCACTAGTAGTGTGCTATGTAGCAAAAATCTTACACTAGCAGTGTGCTATGTAGCAACAATCTGGCACTAGTAGTGTGCTATGTAGCAAAAATCTTACACTAGTAGTGTGCTATGTAGCAACAATCTTTCACTAGTAGTGTGCTATGTAGCAGCAATCTTACACTAGTAGTGTGCTATGTAGCAGCAATCTTACACTAGTAGTGTGCTATGTAGCAACAATCTTACACTAGTAGTGTGCTATGTAGCAGCAATCTTACACTAGTAGTGTGCTATGTAGCAGCAATCTTACACTAGTAGTGTGCTATGTAGCAACAATCTTACACTAGTAGTGTGCTATGTAGCAGCAATCTTACACTAGTAGTGTGCTATGTAGCAACAATCTTACACTAGTAGTGTGCTATGTAGCAGCAATCTTACACTAGTAGTGTGCTATGTAGCAGCAATCTTACACTAGTAGTGTGCTATGTAGCAACAATCTTACACTAGTAGTGTGCTATGTAGCAGCAATCTTACACTAGTAGTGTGCTATGTAGCAACAATCTTACACTAGTAGTGTGCTATGCAGCAGCAATCTTACACTAGTAGTGTGCTATGTAGCAGCAATCTTACACTAGTAGTGTGCTATGTAGCAACAATCTTACACTAGTAGTGTGCTATGTAGCAACAATCTTACACTAGTAGTGTGCTATGTAGCAACAATCTGGCACTAGTAGTGTGCTATGTAGCAACAATCTGGCACTAGTAGTGTGCTATGTAGCAACAATCTGGCACTAGTAGTGTGCTATGTAGCAACAATCTGGCACTAGTAGTGTGCTATGTAGCAGCAATCTTACACTAGTAGTGTGCTATGTAGCAACAATCTTACACTAGTAGTGTGCTATGTAACAACAATCTGGCACTAGTAGTGTGCTATGTAGCAACTATCTTACACTACTGTAGTGCTATGTAGCAGCAATCTTACACTAGTAGTGTGCTATGTAGCAACAATCTTTCACTAGTAGTGTGCTATGTAGCAACTATCTTACACTACTGTAGTGCTATGTAGCAGCAATCTTACACTAGTAGTGTGCTATGTAGCAACAATCTTACACTAGTAGTGTGCTATGTAGCAGCAATCTTACACTAGTAGTGTGCTATGTAGCAGCAATCTTACACTAGTAGTGTGCTATGTAGCAGCAATCTTACACTAGTAGTGTGCTATGTAGCAGCAATCTTACACTAGTAGTGTGCTATGTAGCAACAATCTTACACTAGTAGTGTGCTATGTAGCAGCAATCTTACACTAGTAGTGTGCTATGTAGCAACAATTTTTCACTAGTAGTGTGCTATGTAGCAACAATCTTTTTACATTACTTATTACTTACATGCTGAGTTACCTGTGATATAAGTATATAAGTTAACATATGTTTGTGGTGTCTAACATTCAGAATAAATAGGTAAGTACGTTGTATAATTGTATATAACTACATGGTAAACAGACCGCATGGAAGACAGGTGATGGAGAGTACAAAGATCTGTGAGGACTTTCCCAGGACAGTGATTTCCCCACCGGGATGTCCATGATGAAAGGTGTGGTGAGTTGTTTGTTTAACTACATATAGCCACAATCTCAGTCGAGATGCCTTTTGTGATAACAGTCTAACTGGTGTGATTTTTTCTATACAGTTTAATCTATAAACTAAGAGCTGGTATCCTACTGCAGCTTATTTCAAAATTCAGTCCTCTCTATGATATATTATAACCCTCCCCCCCTCCCCCCATCTCCCAGGATGCCACCCACAATAGTCTAGTAACTTCCAGGCAAACCTCTATTCTCATCTAAAGAGGACAGGAGATATAAAGAGACTTCTCAAACTCCTAAAAATTTAACTTGGGTTCTTACAGCTGTGAACTTAGCGCTGTGCCACAATATGTGGTATAGCTGATCTCGTTAAAATAAATCTGACATCAGTTGGTTTATGTGGTTCAAAGTCCACCGACAACGTGAAGATCAATTAATCTGTTTGTCACCTGTTCACCACCAGTCAAGAATACTTTAATTCCTAAAGTGGAGAGTAAAGAAAGCTCTCAGTGTATGTACAGTGTACACGGAGAGACAAACACCTCAGTGTGTATATAATACTGCCACTGATCTACAGTTCAACATCTGTTGGCGATGAGTTCGTATCTAATTATATTCATTATTTGTAATGCTTTTTATTTAAACTCTAATATTGTATAAAATTTGATAACTGTTGCCGACAAAATTATTTAAAAAGACACATGAACAAACACTAGAACATACTTAGTAAGAAACGTTTCGGTCCTGTGATCTAGAAGTGATGAAAGTCCCGAGACCATTGTGTCCCAGTGTTTGTTCACGAGTCATTGTAAACCATCCTCTAGTACTACCATTGTAAACCATCCTCTAGTACTACCATTCTAAACCATCCTCTAGTACTACCATTGTAAACCATCCTCTAGTACTACCATTGTAAACCATCCTCAAGTACTACTATTGTAAACCATCCTCTAGTACTACCATTGTAAACCATCCTCTAGTACTACCATTGTAAACCATCCTCTAGTACTACCATTGTAAACCATCCTCTAGTACTACCATTGTAAACCATCCTCAAGTACTACCATTGTAAACCATCCTCTAGTACTACCATTGTAAACCATCCTCTAGTACTACCATTGTAAACCATCCTCTAGTACTACCATTGTAAACCATCCTCTAGTACTACCATTGTAAACCATCCTCTAGTACTACCATTGTAAACCATCCTCTAGTACTACCATTGTAAACCATCCTCTAGTACTACCATTGTAAACCATCCTCTAGTACTACCATTGTAAACCATCCTCTAGTACTACCATTGTAAACCATCCTCTAGTACTACCATTGTAAACCATCCTCTAGTACTACCATTGTAAACCATCCTCTAGTACTACCATTGTAAACCATCCTCTAGTACTACCATTGTAAACCATCCTCTAGTACTACCATTGTAAACCATCCTCTAGTACTACCATTGTAAACCATCCTCTAGTACTACCATTGTAAACCATCCTCTAGTACTACCATTGTAAACCATCCTCTAGTACTACCATTGTAAACCATCCTCTAGTACTACCATTGTAAACCATCCTCTAGTACTACCATTGTAAACCATCCTCTAGTACTACCATTGTAAACCATCCTCAAGTACTACTATTGTAAACCATCCTCTAGTACTACCATTGTAAACCATCCTCTAGTACTACCATTGTAAACCATCCTCTAGTACTACTACTACCATTCGATTTAAGGTTTTAATTAATACTAACAATCATTATTTGTAACATAAGTACAAGCTAGCTGGAGATGGGGCTTGAGGCAGCTCTCTGACATACCAGATTATACAGCCTTTATCTGGGTGGAATTATTTATGGTTGGTGCCAAGAACAATTTAAAACTTTCATTTCAGATTACGTATCGGTGTAGTTTATAAAAACCTTTCCCAGTTTTCTTCCTACAGATTATGTGGTCTTATTTAAAAATTAATAACTTGAGAAGTAATTATTGGAAAAGTTTCCTATATATGTACCCCTGTGTGTCCAGGACCTTGTGTGTGCGTGAATTACCCTTTTGTAAAGAAACAGGTTTTGTGTGGGGTCCTTCAGTGTAGATGGCCATCTTGTGTCAGTCTTCACACAAGAAAACATTAATTGTATACCAGCAATTAATAATTATTCAGGTCCTGAAGAAAACAAGTTATGTTTTTTTACTGTCACAAAATAAGTCCCCGGGCCCCAAACCAACTGTTTTTGAGGGTTTTTGAGCCGCTAACGAACTGTTTAATGCAGTTATCCAAACTGGTGTCGTGCCGGAAATGGGGAAGATGGTTAACGTAATTTCTATATTTAAAGCAGGGAATAAGTCAATTCTATCAGATTATCCACCAATAAGCCTAATAATAAGTAAATTATTAGAATCAATTATAGCCGATAATATCAGAAGCCACCTTAAAGAGCTTAGATTGATTAATGAGTCTTTGCATGGATTCACAGGAGGTCGTTTCTGCCTGACAAATTTGAGACACTGAACAGCGATAAAGAACATGATGTTGCTTATTTGGATTTCAGTAAGGCCTTGGAGAGAGTGATGAATTAGACACCTGTACAACATCTGAGTATCTTCATTTGACTCACGAAATCGTAATGACACGATTGCAAACAAACCATACCCCGGCCGGGATTGAACCCGCGGTCAGAGAGTCTCAAAACTCCAGACCGTCGCGTTAGCCACTAGACCAGCTAGCCACAATAAGATTCGTCCAACTAGGTATATTTGTACACCATAGGAAGGTTAGCACAGGCACCACTGTGACCACAAATGCAAGTTTTTACAGACGAATCTCCAGCTAGCGTGGCCGTGACGAACTCTAGCTCAAGTCCCCTCACTGCCGAATCTTATTGTGGCTAGCTGGTCTAGTGGCTAACGCGACGGTCTGGAGTTTTGAGACTCTCTGACCGCGGGTTCAATCCCAGCCGGGGTATGGTTTGTAGACATTACACCAACCAGTGATTTAGTGACTATCAATACAGTACAGAAGACTGAAGAGGTAGAAGCCGAGGTAATTAGTCCCTCAGCCTAGGAGCAGAAGTTCAGTACCGTATAGTGTGATTAATGGTTTAAAACTCCTCTCTTTACATCGTTCTTCTTCTTTGCATTGGACTGATTCCCATATGTTGCACAAGTGCCCCATTCTTCAGTACAGTATTATATACCATTGATATACACTTTGATAGAATACCTCACAAAACACTGTTAAGAAAAGTGGAAACTCACGAAATAGGATGTAAGGTTCTAACATGGATCGAGGAATGGCTGACCAATAGAAAGCAGAGTTTGCATTAATGGGGTTAAGTCTGCATGGGGGACCGGCAACTAGTGGCGTTCCGCAAGGTTCAGTTTTAGGCCCATTGTTGTTCGTAATTTGCACTAATGACTCTGACAAAGGAATAACAAGTGGCATGAGCAACTTCGCCAATGACACAAAAATAAGCCGAATAATAGATTCTAAGGAGATTACCATTGAATTTCAGGAAGATTTGGACAAATTAATGTTATAGCTTGAAAAATGGCAGATGAAGTTTAATGTAGACAAGTGTCAAGACCTGGACCATGTTGATGGTTCCTCACTCTCCCTCCCTCACTCTCTTTCCCTCCCTCCAACACTATCCTTCCCTCCATCACACTCACTCCCTGCCTCCCACACTTCCTCCAACACTAATAATCCTCATAGTTATAAACTAAGTGATGTAGAGTTTGATCATACAGACTTGGGAGTCGTGGTAAACAGAGATCCGAAGCCAAGACATCAGTGTGGGTTTATATCAAGTAGTGTAAGTAACAGGAGTCCAGACGTTGAAGAATGAGATACTTGTGCAACATTTGGGAATCTGAATTATGGAAACGTTTCGCCAGTCAGTGGCTTCCTCGGTCCAGTACAGAGAAGAACGGTGGAAGATGAGGACTGAGGAGGTGATCAGTCCCTCAGCCTGAAGTTGCATGGACGGAACACATCGACTCCAGGCTGAGGAGGGACTGATCACCTTAGACTCTTCCTCATCTTTTACTGTTCTCAGTAATAGACTGAAGAAGCCACTGACTGGCGAAACATTTATACAATAAAGATTAAAAAATACTGTACAAATATTTCATTCTTCAACTTGCCCGTTCTGGAAAACCATTTACATTGTTACAGTCCAAAAGTTATTTTACAGCTCTATACAAGTAAAACCTACTTAGATTATGCGGCTCAGTTTTGGTTTCCATACTTACAAAATGGATATAAATACTCAGGAGACCGTACAGAGAATGATGATAAAATTATTCCACTGAATAAGGAATCTCTTTTACGAGGATAGATCGAGAGCTCTGAACATTCACACTTTTGAGAGACGTAGAATGAAAGGAGATATCATTCGGGTATATAAGGGGATGATGAGCATAAACAAACGCGATATCAATAAACTACTGAGGATATCGAATCAACAGCTTGAAATAACGGATTTAAATTAGATAAATTTAGGATCAGAAAGAACATAGAAGAGCAGTGTTTTTCAGAGCTGTCGATGCATAGAATGATCTGAGAGTGTTATTTTATCACTGTCCATGACAGTGACACCTATTACATCACTGTCCATGACAGTGACTGTTATTTTATCACTGTCCAGGTTGTATACCCTGTTGGGGTTTATATTTTGCATTGGGTCACTTTTATATTTAATGTCACACTGGTGCTGATATCTCGCGGCCATATGCCTACTGAGCTCGGCCCACGTTACCTTCTCTGTCTCACTCATGCACCCGGCAACCTAGAGGCAACAAGCTACTCCACCCTCTCTCTTGTGGGTCCTCAGGGCCGCCTTAACACACCGCCTGTGCACTAGGAACCCAATAAGCTAAGAAGTCGCCTACGAAAAGTATCATTCTCGCTACCAGACTTACACCCAGTTTCGTTAATAAGGATAGTGACAGTTATTTCCTCACTGTCCAGGACAGTGACAGTTATTTCCTCACTGTCCAGGACAGTGACAGTTATTTCTTCACTGTCCAGGATGGTGACAGTTATTTCCTCACTGTCCAGGACAGTGACAGTTATTTCATCACTGTCCATGACAGGGACGGTTATTTTATCACTGTTTATGACAGTGACAGTGATGAAATAATTTTGGGGGAATTTTTCTCCAAATCCCAGCGAATGACACAAAATGAGGAAAGTGACACCCCCTGGGGGAACGCCCCCTGAGGTAAGGGATGCCCCATGGTTCAGACGCCTCCTGTAAAAGAGTCTATGATCTCTTACTCATTCCGACATCTGGAGATGAAGATCGGATCTACAACGGACAACAGCTCGGCTTTATGTGTCCATTACTAAGCAAGTTTGCAAATTGATCATTGATCAGATATATATGTCACGGCGCCACAGGACCACCTTCTTACGATAGTCTCTGCTCGGTTGTACACTCGTGTGTTAAATTGTGGGAGTTGCTGTTTCCCCAGACCATTAAAAAATCGATATAATTTGACTCAGATTTGATAATACAGTTAGGGGCAGTTTCCCTACAGACCCCTTCTGAAACTAAAGGAAACAAATAAGCCTTGGATGTAGCCAGTTACAAATACTGGTACCCAACGTCTGTAGACTATGTCAGCAGAACATCCCTTGAAGTAGGATGGCAGAGGATGGTAGGGCAGATTGCAGTGAGTCCTCGGTGGGGTAACATGTGACGAATCGGCCCACCTTGCATTAAAACGTAGAAACATTTCATGTTCAATTTCGAGTGCGTTTTCCATGTCGTGCACTGACAATCTCCAGGAAGAACTCTCTTCTGTGCACTGACGCCAGACATCCTTCCTGCCATTAATTGTTACGAAATAACCAGAGTGATATTTATCAGGCGACGTGTGCCGAGCAGAGACTTGACAGTCCAGAACAAGATTGCTCTGACGAGTGAACACGCATGTGTATGTACCCAACGTGGAAGTATTCGTGGTCAACGTTGCATACGTGTTTCGTGCCACAACAGCCATCGGACGACGCTGAGCAGATGACGATGAGGTTTCGAGCACCTCACCTCTGCAATCAAGCCACCATGTGCGGTGTCATGTGGGGTCAGATACATACACCCCGGTAAGCCCCTATCAAACTCCTTTCGTTAGCCATTCAGCTGCAGCCGAAGGGTGGATGGAGGAGATAGATGGGACGGATCATTAGACGTTGTTATTCGTGGGCCATTGCCCACAACCAGGTAATATCTCAGCCATGACCTTGCATGTGTCAAACATGAAACAATGATATATATAGTCTTTGGGCATGTATTAATCCATGTACATAACTTTCACACAGCCCTGGTGGGTACTGAGACGGCGCTACGAAGGTGGAACCATCGGGGGAGGCTGGGAGTGCTTCCCAGTCGTCACCATTATAAGATGAGTACAATTTTTTTTTTTTTTTTTTTTTGGGTGGGGGGGACCTTTATTATTATGTTCTTATCTTACCCAAAATCTCACACAGTACTTTCATCATAATAACTGGGCCTCTACCCTTCAAACAGAACTGTTTGCCATACTCCTTGCACTCAAAGGCATCCATGTATCTAAGGTTGACACTTTAATTGTAACTGATCCTCTGTCATCCATAAATGCTCTCAACTCATTAAGTATAAATTGTGGCATGCTTGTGTCAGAAGCCAGACACAGGTATGGTAAGATTGTGGACAGTGGAGTCAGAGTGCACATGCTGTGGATTCCATCTCACATTGGTCTTCAGATGCTTTCAAAGATGGAGTAGATTACAATCTTGGCTTGTCAGGTAGTAGTATGAGAACAATAATACGAAAAGAACTTCAACTGAATTTTATTGACTTAAGACTCAGGGAGATGGACACCATTCAGTCCATCTATCATCATTCCATCATGCAGGAGGAGCCACATGTCTATGGTGCATCCAACAAAATAAGCAGACTCTTGGATGTCACTACCGCCCGGCTCCTGTTGTCACTACCGCCCGGCTCCGGCTGTCTCTACCGCCCGGCTCCGGCTGGGTTACAAGTATCTTTGGCAAGTTAAATCACCACCACCAGATGTAGACCAAACGAAATGTAAACTTTGCCAGATGGACTATTGTCACACCCTGGGTCATTATGTACTGGAGTGCGATAAAATTAATGAATTTAGAAACAACTCACTCAGAAATGTTCAAGAAATGGCAAAGTATTTTATCCACAGTGGTATATTACAGACCATTCTGGAGAAATTCCCTGACTTTGCTAGCTGTAAATAATGCATTACCACGTGTGTGTGTGTGTGTGTGTGTGTGTGTGTGTGTGTATGTGTACTCACCTAGTTGTACTCACCTAGTTGAGGTTGCGGGGGTCGAGTCCGAACTCCTGGCCCCGCCTCTTCACTGATCTCTACTAGGTCACTCTCCCTGAGCCGTGAGCTTTATCATACCTCTGCTTAAAGCTATGTATGGATCCTACCTCCACTACATCGCTTCCCAAACTATTCCACTTACTGACTACTCTGTGGCTGAAGAAATACTTCCTAACATCCCTGTGATTCATCTGTGTCTTCAGCTTCCAACTGTGTCCCCTTGTTACTGTGTCCAATCTCTGGAACATCCTGTCTTTGTCCACCTTGTCAATTCCTCTCAGTATTTTGTATGTCGTTATCATGTCCTCCCTATCTCTCCTGTCCTCCAGTGTCGTCAGGTTGATTTCCCTTAACCTCTCCTCGTAGGACATACCTCTTAGCTCTGGGACTAGTCTTGTTGCAAACCTTTGCACTTTCTCTAGTTTCTTTACGTGCTTGGCTAGGTGTGGGTTCCAAACTGGTGCCGCATACTCCAATATGGGCCTAACGTATACGGTGTACAGGGTCCTGAACGATTCCTTATTAAGATGTCGGAATGCTGTTCTGAGGTTTGCTAGGCGCCCATATGCTGCAGCAGTTATTTGGTTGATGTGCGCTTCAGGAGATGTGCCTGGTGTTATACTCACCCCAAGATCTTTTTCCTTGAGTGAGGTTTGTAGTCTCTGACCCCCTAGACTGTACTCCGTCTGCGGCCTTCTTTGCCCTTCCCCAATCTTCATGACTTTGCACTTGGTGGGATTGAACTCCAGGAGCCAATTGCTGGACCAGGTCTGCAGCCTGTCCAGATCCCTTTGTAGTTCTGCCTGGTCTTCGATCGAGTGTATTCTTCTCATCAACTTCACGTCATCTGCAAACAGGGACACCTCAGAGTCTATTCCTTCCGTCATGTCGTTCACAAATACCAGAAACAGCACTGGTCCTAGGACTGACCCCTGTGGGACCCCGCTGGTCACAGGTGCCCACTCTGACACCTCGCCACGTACCATGACTCGCTGCTGTCTTCCTGACAAGTATTCCCTGTTCCATTGTAGTGCCTTCCCTGTTATCCCTGCTTGGGCCTCCAGTTTTTGCACCAATCTCTTGTGTGGAACTGTGTCAAACGCCTTCTTGCAGTCCAAGAAAATGCAATCCACCCACCCCTCTCTCTCTTGTCTTACTGCTGTCACCATGTCATAGAACTCCAGTAGGTTTGTGACACAGGATTTCCCGTCCCTGAAACCATGCTGGCTGCTGTTGATGAGATCATTCCTTTCTAGGTGTTCCACCACTCTTCTCCTGATAATCTTCTCCATGATTTTGCATACTATACATGTCAGTGACACTGGTCTGTAGTTTAATGCTTCATGTCTGTCTCCTTTTTTAAAGATTGGGACTACATTTGCTGTCTTCCATGCCTCAGGCAATCTCCCTGTTTCGATAGATGTATTGAATATTGTTGTTAGGGGTACACATAGCGCCTCTGCTCCCTCTCTCAATACCCATGGGGAGATGTTATCTGGCCCCATTGCCTTTGAGGTATCTAGCTCACTCAGAAGCCTCTTCACTTCTTCCTCGGTTGTGTGCACTGTGTCCAGCACTTGGTGGTGTGCCCCACCTCTCCGTCTTTCTGGAGTCCCTTCTGTCTCCTCTGTGAACACTTCTTTGAATCTCTTGTTGAGTTCTTCACATACTTCACGGTCATTTCCTGTTGTCTCTCCTCCTTCCTTCCTTAGCCTGATTACCTGGTCCTTGACTGTTGTTTTCCTCCTGATGTGGCTGTACAACAGTTTCGGGTCAGATTTGGCTTTCGCTGCTATGTCATTTTCATATTGTCTTTGGGCCTCCCTTCTTATCTGTGCATATTCGTTTCTGGCTCTACGACTGTTCTCCTTATTCTCCTGGGTCCTTTGCCTTCTATATTTCTTCCATTCCCTAGCACACTTGGTTTTTGCCTCCCTGCACCTTTGGGTAAACCATGGGCTCATCCTGGCTTTTTCATTACTCCTGTTACCCTTGGGTACAAACCTCTCCTCAGCCTCCTTGCATTTTGTTGCTACATATTCCATCATCTCATTAACTGGCTTCCCTGCCAGTTCTCTGTCCCACTGAACCCCGTTCAGGTAGTTCCTCATTCCTGTGTAGTCCCCTTTCTTGTAGTTTGGCTTCATTCGTCCTGGCCTTCCTGCTTCTCCCTCCACTTGTAGCTCTACTGTGTATTCGAAGCTTAAAACCACATGGTCACTGGCCCCAAGGGGTCTTTCATATGTGATGTCCTCGATATCTGCACTACTGAAGGTGAATACTAAGTCCAGCCTTGCTGGTTCATCCTCTCCTCTCTCTCTTGTAGTGTCCCTTACGTGTTGGTACATGAAGTTCTCCAGTACCACCTCCATCATCTTAGCCCTCCATGTATCTTGGCCCCCATGTGGGTCCAAGTTCTCCCAATCGATCTCCTTGTGGTTAAAGTCACCCATGATCAGGAGCTTTGCCCTGCATGCATGAGCTCTTCTGGCCACTCTAGCCAGTGTGTCAACCATCGCTCTATTGCTCTCGTCGTACTCTTGCCTTGGCCTCCTGCTGTTCTGTGGTGGGTTATACATCACTGCTATTACCACCTTGGGACCTCCAGAGTGAAGTGTTTCCACTATGTAATCACTTTCTTCTCCGCTATCTCCTCTCTCCAGCTCATCAAAATTCCAGCGATTTTTGATCAGCAACGCCACTCCTCCACCCCCCCTGTTCCCTCTGTCTTTCCTCAGGATTTGGTATCCCGTTGGAAAGATGGCATCTGTTATCATACCTGTAAGCTTGGTTTCTGTGAGAGCTATGATGTCCGGTGATGCTTCTTTGACTCTTTTGAGCCACTCCTCCCACTTATTTGTTATTCCATCAGCGTTTGTGTACCATACCTTCAGTTTCCTTTCCAACACTGTGGTTTGGGGGGCCTGTGAGGGTGGGAGACCTGGTGGCATACTGTGGGATTCTATAGCTCGGTGTTGGGTGGAGGCTGTGGGTATGGATTGTAGTGTGTGTTGGGATGGTGTGATAGGTTGTATGGTTCTGAGAGTAGTTGTGTGTGTGCTTGCCCTTGCTGTTCTGTCCTGCTCTGACTGACCTCTGCTGATTCCCTCCTTGTCTCTTTTCCTAGCTCCTTCCGCTTTTTTGTCCTCTCCCTCAGCTGCTGTCGTTCTGATTTTGTTCTGTCTCTGTCTAGGAACACCCTCTTGTACTCTTCCGAGTATTTCAATCGTGGTTTCTCTTGGAGGATCCTGTTCCGCACTGTTTCCGTCCTGAGAATCAGCTTGGTTGGTCGTTTTCTCCCCTTCGAGTACCCCCCTATTCTCTGAAAATTTACTATCTCGTCCATCTCTTCACCTATTTCCGTGATGATTTTCTCAATCTCCTTTCTTTCTTCCTGCTTCCTTTCAGTGTGTGTCCTTTCCTCTCTCTCCTGAAGCCCATGGATAAACACTGATTTTGCCCTTTCTTCCTCCCATTGCCTCACCCTCTGTGACTCTGGATCCTGCCTGTATGTGGTCAGTTTCTCCCTTGATTTTTCCAGTGGCTCTAGATAGCCTTGTTGTGCCTCAGCATTCGACCTATCACCCTCTCCATCTGCAACCAGCTGATCTTCCCTTTCACTCCTTGGTCCTCCTTGGCAGATTGATGTGACCTTAGCATAATTCATAATTCCTTCCTTCCTGTTCAGCCTCGCAGCTTCATATGCTGTGTCTTCTCTGGTCACTGCCCCTGTAACTCGCTTCAGCCTATTTATCTCAACTTCTAGGACCCTTATCTTGGCTACTGCAGTTTCGACTTGTGCCTCCCAATTCTTTGTCTCCTTCTCCAACCTCCTTTCCAATTTCACAGAGAGCTCTTTCTCCATTTTTTCAGAAAGCTCTCCTAATTTTCTCTCCCACTCTTGTTCCATCCTTTTCCACTGCTCCTCCATCCACTCCTCCCTACCCGAACCATTCTCATCTGATCCTTGGTTCCTGCGAGTCCCCACCATTTTTTTTTTTTTTTTTTTTTTTTTTTTTTTTTTTGTGAGAGAAGAGAGATGGGAAGAGTAGGAGAGGGGAGAGTTAGAAGGGAAAATGGGGACGAGAGAGAGCAAGAGAGAGAGAGAGCAAGAGAGAGA
>NC_091343.1:1664086-1807259 GCF_038502225.1 Cherax quadricarinatus
TAGGATTGTTCACTGACGTTGTCACTACCGCTGATTACTGCTAGCAGTTGTTGCACGCCTTAAAAACCACTAAAGATCTCGGAGCCTTGTGACCCACGTCTGCTGACTGACTGTGTGTGTGTGTGTGTGTGTGTGTGTGTGTGTGTGTGTGTGTGTGTGTGCGTGTGTGTGTGTGTGTGTGGGTGTGCGTGTGCGTGCGTGTGTGTGTGTGTGTGTGTGTGTGTGTGTGTGTGTGTGTGTGTATGTGTGTGTGTGTGTGTGTGTGTGTGTGTGTGTGTGTTAGTTACCATTTTGTCCTAGGCACATATCGATTAGACACTAGGCCTGTTGTATATGAGTGTGTGTGTGTGTGTGTGTGTGTGTGTGTGTGTGTGTGTGTGTGTGTGTGTGTGTGTGTGTGTGTGTGTGTGTGTGTGCGTGTGTGTGTGCGTGTGTGTGCGTGTGTGTGTATGTACTCACCTAGTTGTACTCACCTAGTTGAGGTTGCGGGGGTCGAGTCCGAGCTCCTGGCCCCGCCTCTTCACTGATCGCTACTAAGTCACTCTCCCTGAGCCGTGAGCTTTATCATACCTCTGCTTAAAGCTATGTATGGATCCTGCCTCCACTACATCGCTTCCCAAACTATTCCACTTACTGACTACTCTGTGGCTGAAGAAATACTTCCTAAGATCCCTGTGATTCATCTGTGTCTTCAGCTTCCAACTGTGTCCCCTTGTTACTGTGTCCAATCTCTGGAACATCCTGTCTTTGTCCACCTTGTCAATTCCTCTCAGTATTTTGTATGTCGTTATCATGTCCCCCCTATCTCTCCTGTCCTCCAGTGTCGTCAGGTTGATTTCCCTTAACCTCTCCTCGTAGGACATACCTCTTAGCTCTGGGACTAGTCTTGTTGCAAACCTTTGCACTTTCTCTAGTTTCTTGACGTGCTTGGCTAGGTGTGGGTTCCAAACTGGTGTATGCGTGTGCGTGTGCGTGTGTGTGTACTCACCTATTTGTACTCACCTATTTGTGGTTGCAGGGGTCGATTCATAGCTCCTGGTCCCGCCTCTTCGCTGATTGCTACTAGGTCTTCTCTCACCCTGCCCCATGAGCTTTATCATACCTCGCCTTAAAACTATGTATGGTTCCCGCCTCCACTACGTCACTTTCTAGGCTATTCCACGGCCTGACAACTCTATGACTGAAGAAATACTTCCTAACATCCCTTTGATTCATCTGAGTCTTCAACTTCCAATTGTGACCCCTTGTTTCTGTGTCCTTTCTCTGGAACATCCCGTCTTTGTCCACCTTGTCTATTCCGAGCAGTATTTTATATGTCGTTATCATGCCTCCCCTGACCCTCCTGTCCTCCAGTGTCGTCAGGCCGATTTCCCTCAACCTTTCTTCGTAGGACAATCCCCGTAGCACTGGCACTAGTCTTGTTGCAAGCCTTTGCAGTTTCTCTAATTTCTTGACGTGCTTGGCTAGATGTGGATTCCAAACAGGTGCTGCATACTCCAGTATGGGCCTGACGTAAATGGTATACAGAGTCTTGAACGAATCCTTACTGAGGTATCGGAACGCTATCCGTAGGTTTGTCAGGCGCCCGTATGCTGCAGCAGTTATCTGATTGATGTGCTCCTCAGGAGATATGCTCGGTGTTATACCCACCCCCAGATCTTTTTCCATGAGTGAGGTTTGCAGTCTTTGGCCATCTGAACTATATTGTGTCTGCGGTCTTCTTTGCCCTTCCCCAATCTTCATGACTTTGCATTTAGCAGGGTTAAACTCAAGGAGCCAGTTGCTGGACCAGGCTTGTAGCCTGTCCAGGTCTCTTTGTAGTCCTGCCTGATCCTCATCCAATTTGATTCTTCTCATTAACTTCACATCATCTGCAAATAAGGACACTTCTGAGTCTATCCCTTCCATTATGTCGTTCACATATACCAAGAACAGCACAGGTCCTAGGACTGACCCCTGTGGAACCCCGCTTGTCACAGGCGCCCACTCTGACACCTCGTCACGTACCATGACTCATTGTTGCCTCCCTGTCAGGTATTCTCTGATCCATTGCAGTGCCTTTCCTGTTATATGTGCCTGATCCTTTAGCTTTTGCAGTAACCTCTTGTGAGGAACTGTGTCGAAGGCCTTCTTGCAGTCCAAAAAAATGCAGTCGACCCACCCCTCTCTCTCTTGTCTTACTTCTGTCACCTTGTCATAAAACTCTAGTAGGTTTGTGACACAGGATTTTCCCTCCCTGAAACCGTGCTGGTTGTCAATTATGCACTTGTTTCTTTCCAGGTGCTCCACCACTCCCCTCGTGATGATCTTCTCCATGACCTTGCATACTATACACGTTAGTGAAACAGGTCTGTAGTTTAGTGCCTCATGTCTGTCCCTTTTTAAAAATTGGGACTACATTTGCCATCTTCCATACCTCAGGGAGTTGCCCAGTTTCAAATGATGTGTTGAAGATCTTTGTTAATGGCACACACAGTATCTCTGCTCCCTCTCTATGGGTCCACGGAGAGATGTTGTCTGGTCCCACCGCTTTTGAGGTGTCAAGTTCGCATAGCAGCTTCTTCACCTCCTCCTTGGTTATATGTACCTCATCCAGCACTTGCTGGTGTACCCCCCAGTTCTGATTTTCTGGAGTCCTACTGGTTTCCACTGTAAATACTTCTTTAAATCTCGTGTTGAGCTCCTGGCATACCTCTCGGTCGTTTCTTGTGAACTCCCCATCACCCTTCCTCAGTCTGATTACCTGGTCCTTGACTGTTGTTTTCCTCCTGATGTGGCTGTACAACAGCTTCGGGTCAGTCTTGACTTTCGATGCTATGTCATTTTCATATTGTCGCTGAGTCTCCCTTCTTATCTGTGCATATTTGTTTCTGGCTCTTCGGCTAATCTCTTTATTTTCCTGAGTTCTCTGTCTTCTGTACCTTTTCCATTCTTTAGTACACCTAGGTTTTGCCTCCCTACACCTTTGGGTGAACCAAGGACTCGTTCTGTTCTTCCCATTATTTCTGTTTCCCGTGGGAACAAACCTCTCCTCTGCCTCCTTGCATTTTGTTGCCACATAGTCCATCATTTCTTGTACTGGTTTTCCTGTCAGTTCCCCCTCCCACTGAATGTCCTGAAGGAAGTCCCTCATGCCTGAGCAGTTCCCCCTTTTGTAGTTTGGATTTTCTCACCCTGTTCCTGCTACTCTCTCCACTTGGAGCTCAACTATGTAGTCGAAGCACAGAACCACATGATCACTAGCACCCAGGGGCCTTTCATACATGATATCCACGATGTCCGAACTACTCAAGGTGAATACAAGGTCCAGTCTTGCTGGTTCATCCTCTCCTCTCTCTCTGGTAGTGTCTCTAACATGTTGATGCATGAGGTTTTCCAGTACCACATCCATCATCTTGGCTCTCCATGTTTTGGGACTCCCATGGGGCTCCAGGTTTTCCCAGTCAATCTCCTTGTGATTGAAATCACCCATAACTAGTAACTTTGCTCCCCCCATGTGTGCTCTCCTGGCCACCTCGGCTAGTGTGTCGACCATTGCTCTGTTGCTCTCATCGTATTCTTCTCTTGGCCTCCTGCAGTTCTGTGGTGGGTTGTACATTACTGCAATTATCACCTTATGTCCCTCAGACTGGATTGTCCGTACTAAGTAGTCACTTTCGCCCGTGCCATCCATTCCTTCCATTTTCTCAAAACCCCACTGGTTTTTAATGAGCAGTGCAACTCCTCCTCCCCCTCTCCTCCCTCTGTCTTGAGGATTTGATATCCAGATGGAAAGATTGAATCTGTTATTATTCTGGTGAGTTTTGTTTCTATGAGTGCTATTATGTCTGGGGAAGTTTCCTTGATTCTTTCATGCCACTCCTCATACTTATTTGTTATGCCATCTGCATTTGTATACCACACCTTCAACTTCTTTTCCAAGACTGTGGTCTGGGAGGTACATTGGGGTTGGGGAAGTGAGAGACCTGATAAGGAACTATGGGAGGTTGCTGTGGGGGTGGAGTTTGTAATGCAGTGAGTGGGGGCATTGGATGTGGCACGGGTGTTTTGGTTTAGAGTGTTTGGTTGCACTGAGGTTGACCTGGTTGGGAGGCTTCTATAGGAAGTTGTGAGGGAGGCTGTATTTGATCTTCTTCCTGGGTCTGGGATCTCCCGTCTGTCTTCTCCAACCCCTCTCTTTCCTCCTTTCGCCTTTGTACCATCTTTCTCAGTTTCTGCCTTTCTTCTTGTGTTCTGTCGCGGTTGAGATACACCTTCCTGTATGCCGGCATGTCCCTTAATCGTGCTTTCTCCTGCAGCATCCTGTTCCGAGTCGATTCTGCCTTGTGTGTGTGTGAGTGTGTGTGTGTGTGTGTGTGTGTGTGTGTGTGTGTGTGTGTGTGTGTGTGTGTGTGTGTGTGTGTACTCACCTATATGTGGTTGCAGGGGTCGATTCATAGGTCCTAGCCCAGTGTGTGTGTGTGTGTACTCACCAAATTGCACTCACCTAATTGTGGTTGCAAGGGTCGATACTCTGCTCCTGGCCCCCGCCTCTTCACTGATTGCTACTAGGTCCTCTCTCTCTCTGCTTCCTGAGCTTTATCATACCTCTTCTTAAAACTATGTATGGTTCCTGCCTCCACTACTTCACTTGTTAGGCTATTCCACTTCCTGACGACTCTATGACTGAAGAAATACTTCCTAACGTCCCTGTGACTCGTCTGAGTCTTCAGCTTCCAGTTGTGACCCCTTGTTCCTGTGTCCCCTCTCTGGAACATCCTATCTCTGTCCACCTTGTCTATTCCCCGCAGTATCTTGTATGTCGTTATCATGTCTCCGCTGACCCTTCTATCCTCCAATGTCGTCAGTCCGATTTCCCTCAACCTTTCCTCGTACGACATCCCCCTGAGCTCTGGGACTAGCCTTGTTGCAAACCTTTGTACTTTCTCTAAATTCTTGACGTGCTTGACCAGGTGTGGGTTCCAGACTGGTGCTGCATACTCCAGTATGGGCCTAACATACACAGTGTACAGTGTCTTGAACGATTCCTTATTAAGGTATCAGAACGCTATACTCAAGTTTGCCAGGCGCGAGTATGCTGCACCAGTTATTTGGTTGATGTGTGCCTCCGGTGATGTGCTCGGTGTTATGGTCACCCCGAGGTCTTTCTCCCTGAGTGAGGTCTGTAGTCTTTGTCCACCTAGCCTATACTCTGTCTGTTGTCTTCTTTGCCCCTCCCCAATCTTCATGACTTTGCATTTGGCAGGATTGAATTCGAGAAGCCAGTTTCTGGACCACATGTCCAGCCTGTCCAGGTCTCTTTGCAGTCCTGCCTCATCCTCATCCGATTTAATTCTTCTCATCAACTTCACATCATCTGCGAATAGGGACACTTCAGAGTCTATTCCTTCCATAATGTCGTTTGCATATATCAAAAATATCACTGGCCCTAGAACTGACCCCTGTGGGACCCCACTCGTCACAGGCGCCCACTGTGATACCTCTTCACGTACCATGACTCGTTGCTGCCTCCCTGTCAGGTATTCCCTGATCCATTGCAGTGCCCTCCGTGTTACATGCGCCTGATCCTCCAGCTTCTGCACTAATCTCTTGTGGGGAACTGTGTCAAAGGCCTTCCTGCAGTCTAGGAAAATACAATCAACCCACCCCTCTCTCTCGTGTCTTACTTCTGTTACCTTGTCATAAAACTCCAGGAAGTTTGTGATACAAGATTTGCCTTCCATGAACCCATGCTAGTTTTCATTTATAATCTTGTTCCTTTCAAGGTGTTCGACCACTCTCCTCCTGATAATCTTCTCCATGACTTTGCACACAATACATGTCAGAGACACAGGTCTATAGTTTAGTGCCTCGTTTCTGTTTCCTTTCTTAAATATGGGGACTACATTTGCTGTCTTCCATTTCTCAGGTAGTTGCCCAGTTTCAAGGGATGTGTTGAAGATTGTGGTTAGAGGCACGCACAGCATCTCTGCACCTTCTCTAAGGACCCATGGGGAGATGTTCGGTCCCATCGCCTTTGAGGTATCAAGGTCACTTAGCAGCTTCTTCACCTCCTCCTCGGTTGTTCGTATGTCATCCAACACTTGGTGGTATATTCCCTCTTGATGTTCCCTTCTGTGCTGACTTCCCACAGCCCTTCCTGTCTCTACTGTAAAAACTTCCTTAAATCTCCTGTTTAGCTCCTCACATACCTCCTGGTCATTTCTTGTGAGTTCTTCCCCTTCTGTCCTTAATCTGATCACCTGGTCTTTGACTGTTGTCTTCCTCCTGATGTGGCTATACAACAGTTTCGGGTCAGTCTTGATTTTCGATGCTATGTCATTTTCATACTGTCGCTGGGCCTCCCTCCTTACCTGCGCATACTCGTTCCTGGCTCTGCGACTGATCTCCCTATTTTCGTGTGTTCTCTGCCTTCTGTACTTTTTCCATTCTCTATTGCACTTTGTTTTTGCCTCCTTACGCCGTCGGGTAAACCAGGGGCTCGTTCTGGTCTTCCCGTTGTTTCTGTTGCCTTTGGGAATAAACCTTTCCACTGCCTCCTTGCATTTTGTTGTTACATATTCCATCATTTCATTTACTTGCTTTCCTGCCAGTTCTCTGTCCCACGGGACCTCCTGCAGGAAGTTCCTCAACCCTATGTAGTCCCCTCTTTTATAGTCAGGCTTTTCCCATTGAACTCCTGTTATTCTCTCCACTTGCAGCTCTACTATATATTCAAAGCACAGAACCACGTGGTTGCTAGCTCCTAGGGGACTCTCAAACGTGATGTCCTCAATGTCTGAACTGCCCAGGGTGAACACAAGGTCCAATCTTGCTGGTTCATCCTCCCCTCTCGCTCTGGTAGTGTCCTTAATATGTTGGTGCATGAGGTTTTCCAGCACCACGTCCATCATCTTGGCTCTCCATGTTTCGGGACCCCCATGTGGCTCCAGGTTTTCCCAGTCAATCTCCCTCTGGTTGAAATCCCCCATAACCAGCAACTTTGCTCTGCTGGAGTGAGCTCTTCTTGCCACCTCAGCAAGTGTGTCCACCATTGCTCTGTTGCTCTCTTCATATTCCTCTCTTGGCCTCCTGCAGTTCTGTGGTGGATTATACATCACTGCAATGACCACCTTGTGTTCCCCAGACTGAAGTGTACCTACTATGTAGTCTCTTTCTCCCATCTCATCTATGCCTTCCATTTTCTCGAATTTCCATCTGTTTTTTTACTAGCAGAGCATCCCCACCTCCCCCTCTGCCCCTTCTATCTTTCCTCATGATCTGGTATCCTGGTGGGAAGATTGCATCTGTTATTGTCCCCTCGAGTTTTGTTTCTGTAACTGCTATGATGTCTGGGGACTTCTCATTGATTCTTTCTTGCCATTCCTCATGTTTATTCATTAATCCATCTGTATTTGTGTACCAAACCTTCAACTTCTGTTCTAATACTGTAACTGTGGTGCGGGGGTGGGAACAGAGGGATCGGTGTGTGATGGTTGGTTTGGATTGTTCAGTTGCCTTGGGGGTGTCGTGGCTGGGGTCCTTCTGCAGGCGTTTCTGGGGGGTGTGCTTGTCCTTCCACTTGTTCCTGGGTTATTCTGCTCTCCTTTTTCATTTCCTCCCATTTCTCCTTTCGTTTTTGAACTCTCTCTTTCATCGTCTTCCTTTCCTCCTGTGCTCTGTCTCGATCGAGGTACACACTCATGAACTCCTGCCTGCCTCTCAGCCGTGCTTTCTCCTGCAGGATCATGGTTCGGGTTGATTCTGCCTTGAAAATTACTTTGAGAGGCCGATTCCTTTTCTTTGTGAACCACCCGATTCTCCGAAAATTTGCCACCAGGGTCATTTCCCCCTCGCCTATCACCTTCATGATACCTTCAATCGCTTTTTTCTCCTCCTGCTTTCTTTCCTCATAAGTTTCCCCTTTAGCTTCGTCTAGCCCATAGACAAACACTGATCTCTCCCTTTCCACCTCCCAATGTGACTCCCATTGCATCCTCTGATGTGTTTTAGTTCCTTCCTGTGGAGTGTTCCTTCAGTCCCTTCCCTAGCTATGGCCCCTATGCTCCTTGGTTTCTCCTTCCTGCTCACCTGTTCCTGGCCTGCCACAGGTGTCTGGTAAGGTCCCTGCACATGTCCTAGTTTCTTCAATGTCTTCCAACCTCACATTTTGTCCTAGTGTGCTCCCTGTCATTGTTTTGGCCCCATGTGGGTTTGACAGGACCTCTGCATACAGTTTAGTTTCCATGCTCCCTTCAGACCCGTTGTCTGTGTCTGATGTAGCCATTGCCGATGCTACTTCTGTAATATCTTTGTCTCTATGCTGTTTCAGATGTCTCAGCTCCTCTTCTAATCTCTTTATCTTGTTTTCTGCTGTTGTGGCATGTTGCTTCCACCTTCTGCATTCTGCTTCTAACCTCTCTTCCATCTTCCTTGCCAGCTCTTCTAGTCTCCTTCCCCAGTCTTCCTCCCTTTTTTGGAGCTCTGCTTCCCGGTCCTCCCCCCCCAGATTCGTCCTTCGAGCCCCTTGTTCTCATCCTAGTTCTAGGTTCCCCATTGCTCCACAAAAGGTGGAGGTGTGGTTAGGGGGAGAGGGGATGGATGGTTTTGGGGAGGGGGTGGATGGTTATTGGAGGGGGAGAGGTAGTTGTGGGAGGGGGTTAGATGGTTTGGGGGAGGGGTTAGATGGTTTGGGGGAGGGGCAGGTGGCTAGGGTGAGGTGGGTAGGGAAGGGGGAGAGGGGGTTAGGGGAGGGGGAGTACATGCTTGAGGGGATGGATGGGTCTAGGGGAGGGGGGAGTACATGCTTGAGGGGATGGATGGTTATAGGGGAGGGGGAGGGTGGTTATTGGAGGGGGGAGGGGGTTAGATGGTATGGGGGAGGGGTTAGATGGTTTGGGGGAGGGGTAGGTGGCTAAGGTGAGGTGGTTAGGGAATGGGGAGAGGTGGTTAGGGGAGGGGGGTACGTGTTTGTGTCAAGTGTATATGTGCTTGAGTATGTGTGTGTGTGCACGTGTGTGTGTGTGTGTGTGTGTGTGTTCGCGCGCGCGCGCGTGTGTGTGTGTGTGTGTGTATTCGCCTAGTTACCATATTGTCCTAGTGCAGGTGTGTGTGTGTGTATGTGTGTATGTGTGTATGTGTGTGTATATGTGTGTGTTCGTGTGTGTGGGGGAGGTGTGAGGGGGAGATACTGCTAATACATACCAGTAAATCTGGGTTATAAAAAGCGGAACTTGCTACTAGGGTCTAAAGCTTCTATGAGTATCTGCCCTTGTGTGTGTGTGCGTGTGTGTGTGAGGGAGGGATGGTTAGTGGGGGGTGGGTGGTGTGGTTGAAAGATCTGTTATACCTCTCTGTCGTGTAGGCTCAAATTTAGTCTCAGCTATCTTTCCAAGTAATGTTACTCTCTCCACTTATTGCCCTTTCTGGATTTAAGTATCAATTATTGCTGGTTATTATCCTATACCTTGTTCACATTGAGAGAGGACTTCCTAGCTTCCTAAGTATTCTTACTACTAATAACTACCTGTAGAAACACTGCCTTACCCCTACGTTACCCCTCGCTAGTCTGCTGTCCTCACACTCTCCTCAACACTATCTTCACTTTAACTATGCTATTTCTACACTAATTCTGGTAATAGCTTGCAGGAGTGAGTGACCAGTATCTAACAGTGATGCAAGGCCAGACGCCAGGATGCAACATGCAAACCACAATAGGTGAACCATACCCCCGGCCGGGATTGAACCCGCGGTCATAGAGTCTCAAAACTCCAGCCCGTCGCGTTAGCCACTAGAACAGCTAGCCACAATAAGATTCATCCAACTAGGTATATTTCTACACCATAGGAAAGTTAGCACAGGCACCTCTGTGACCACAAATGCAAGTTTTTACAGACGAATCTCCAGCTAGCATGGCCGTGAGCTAGAGTTCGTCACGGCCACGCTAGCTGGAGATTCATCTGTAAAAACTTGCATTTGTGGTCACAGAGGTGCCTGTGCTAACTTTCCTATGGTGTAGAAATATACCTAGTTGGATGAATCTTATTGTGGCTAGCTGGTCTAGTGGCTAACGCGACGGGCTGGAGTTTTGAGACTCTATGACCGCGGGTTCAATCCCGGCCTGGGGTATGGTTTATTTGCAATCGTGTCATTACGATTTCTTGAGTCGAGTCACAATAGGTGAGTGAGTACTTGCTCTGCACGGTGCAGTGACAAGTTGCCAGATGCTGATGACAGTCGTCGTACTTAGGCCTTCTTTCACTATTTTGGAGATCCTTCACCCGTGATGTTTATAACCATATACCACATATGCTCATACATCCCGCGTTCATCACACGATATCACTTTTCACTTATGATAGTATACACTTATATACACTTCACTTTATATGTATAATGGCACACAACTTGTTGTGACGTCACTGCCTCAGCAAGCCAACGACTGCCACCTTCCCTTGTTGTATATTTTATTTTTCTTTTCTCTTTTTTTTTTTACCTTTTTCCCTCTCACTGTATGGTGCCCCACATTACACTTGTTAACCAAACGCTGGTAATTCTTGAACTCCCGCTTCCACACTCGCTTTGATCTTTGTATATTTGAATCTGTGTGGCAACAGCGCCTAGTAGACCCACAACGGTTTGTCACTTTGAAATATTACTGATTCCAGGCTTCCTCTCGACTTGTTTTAACTAATAACTTTGGTTATCACTCGTAGGATTGTTCACTGACGTTGTCACTACCACTGATTACTGCTAGCAGTTGTTGCATGTGTTGCGAATAAGAAATTTTATAAAGAACTTCAGAATGTGGTCTGTTACTATTTTCTTCTTATGCAACAAGATTTTGGATCAGAGTTAGTTAAAGGTATTTTAGAGTCTAGGGGAAATAATTTCAACTGGGAAACTCCATAGAATAATAATATTCAAATTTATTAAAATATTTAAATACAATACTTTATCTTTTCTCTGTACCTAATATTATATCTTAATACTTTGTACAATAAATTTACAATATACATATTTAGTTCAAAATCATGGAAGTATCACATTAATAAGGAAGATTAATTATTCTTCCTGTAATTAAGTCTTCACTAACATTCACGTCTTTGTCTTAACAAGACTGTGTAAACTCAAACTACAAAATGTACAAGATTCAACAAGACCTTTGAATCCGGCCGTAAAGGAAGTAGAAAGCAAGAGTTTGTCTGAGAAGACGTATCTCTATGGATCACTGAACTGACCAAGAATATAAATATCAAAACAATCTTTCAGAGCAATGAGGAACAAACTGAGTCAGCTCTGAAGACTAATTCTCAAACCCATTCAAACTGTACACCCTAAGAGAGAACCAATATACGATCAGTTGTCAAGGCTAGAGCAGGGAGCGGACTGACTACCTGCCAGTCTGTTGACCCGTCGTCAGGTTGGATCACCTGACCCAAACGTCAGTCAGCCGGACATAAACAATTGAACAATTCACCGGATGGTTCCGAGACTTACGCTCTATATACATAATAATCCTACCTAACAATAATAATAATAATAATAATAATAATAAAATAGGGATAATACCATGGTATTTTTTATATATTTACAGATAATAATATAACGCCGAAAGTCACTATTTTAGCTATAAACGGGGACTTTCACGCTATAATATTAAGTGATGATCATATTCTCTTACAATAGTTAAATATCAAAGGATAACCAATCTCCGAGATATAACAGCATGCCTTAAAACACTAAGGTTCTCGGAGCCTTGTGCCCCCACGTCTGCACGGGATACCTGACCTGTCCTGTGTGTGTGTGTGTGTGTGTGTGTGAGTGTGTGTGTGTGTGTGTGTACTCACCTAGTTGTACTCACCTAGTTGAGGTTGCAGGGGTCGAGTGCAAGCTCCTGGCCCCGCCTCTTCACTGGTCGCTACTAGGTCACTCTCCCTGAACCAAGAGCTTTATCGTACCTCTGCTTAAAGCTATGTATGGATCCTGCCTCCACTACATCGCTTCCCAAACCATTCCACTTCCTGACTACTCTGTGGCTGAAGAAATACTTCCTAACATCCCTGTGATTCATCTGTGTCTTCAGCTTCCAACTGTGTCCCCTTGTTACTGTGTCCAATCTCTGGAACATCCTGTCTTTGTCCACCTTGTCAATTCCTCTCAGTATTTTGTAAGTCGTTATCATGTGTCCCCTATCTCTCCTGTCCTCCAGTGTCGTCAGGTTGATTTCCCTTAACCTCTCCTCATGTGTGCGTGTGTGTGTGTTTGCGGGTGTGTGTGTGGGTGTACTCACCTAGTTGTACTCACCTAGTTGAGGTTGTAGGGGTCGAGTCCAAGCTCCTGGCCCCGCCTCTTCACTGGTCGCTACTAGGTCACTCTCCCTGAACCATGAGCTTTATCGTACCTCTGCTTAAAGCTATGTATGGATCCTGCCTCCACTACATCGCTTCCCAAACTATTCCACTTCCTGACTACTCTGTGGCTGAAGAAATACTTCCTAACATCCCTGTGATTCATCTGTGTCTTCAGCTTCCAACTGTGTCCCCGTGTTGTTGTGTCCAGTCTCTGGAACATCCTGTCTTTGTCCACCTTGTCAATTCCTCTCAGTATTTTGTAAGTCGTTATCATGTCCCCCCTATCTCTCCTGTCCTCCAGTGTCGTCAGGTTGATTTCCCTTAACCTCTCCTCATAGGACATACCTCTTAACTCTGGGACTAGTCTTGTTGCAAACCTTTGCACTTTCTCTAGTTTATTTACATGCTTGGCTAGGTGTGGGTTCCAAACTGGTGCCGCATACTCCAATATGGGCCTAACGTACACGGTGTACAGGGTCCTGAACGATTCCTTATTAAGATGTCGGAATGCTGTTCTGAGGTTTGCCAGGCGCCCATATGCTGCGGCAGTTATTTGGTTGATGTGTGCTTCAGGAGATGTGCCTGGTGTTATACTCACCCCAAGATCTTTTTCCTTGAGTGATGTTTGTAGTCTCTGGCCCCCTAGACTGTACTCCATCTGCGGTCTTCTTTGCCCTTCCCCAATCCTCATGACTTTGCACTTGGTGGGATTGAACTCAAGGAGCCAGTTGCTGGACCAGGTCTGCAGCCTGTCCAGATCCCTGTGTATTTCTGCCTGGTCTTCGATCGAATGAACTCTTCTCATCAACTTCACGTCATCTGCAAACAGGGACACCTCGGAGTTTATTCCTTCCGTCATGTCGTTCACAAATACCAGAAACAGCACTGGTCCTAGGACTGACCCCTGTGGGACCCCGCTGGTCACAGGTGCCCACTCTGACACCTCGCCACGTACCATGACTCGCTGCTGTCTTCCTGACAAGTATTCCCTGATCCATTGCAGTGCCTTCCCTGTTATCCCTGCTTGGTCCTCCAGTTTTAGCACTAATCTCTTGTGTGGTACTGTGTCAAACGCCTTCTTGCAGTCCAAGAAAATGCAATCCACCCACCCCTCTCTCTCTTGTCTTACTGCTGTCACCATTTCATAGAACTCCAGTAGGTTTGTGACACAGGATTTCCCGTCCCTGAAACCATGTTGGCTGCTGCTGATGAGATCATTCCTTTCTAGATGTTCCACCATTCTTCTCCTGACAATCTTTTTCATGATTTTGCATGCTATACATGTCAGTGACACTGGTCTGTAGTTTAATGCTTCATGTCTATCTCCTTTTTTAAAGATTGGGATCACATTTGCTGTCTTCCATGCCTCAGGCAATCTCCCTGTTTCGATAGATGTATTGAATATTGTTGTTAGGGGTACACATAACGCCTCTGCTCGCTCTCTCAGGACCCATGGAGAGATGTTATCTGGCCCCATTGCCTTTGAGGTATCTAGCTCACTCAGAAGCCTCTTCACTTCTTCCTCGGTTGTGTGTACTGTGTCCAGCACATGCTGGTGTACCCCACCTCTCCGTCTTTCTGGAGCCCCTTCTGTCTCCTCTGTGAACACTTCTTTGAATCTCTTGTTGAGTTCCTCACATACTTCACGGTCATTTCTTGTTGTCTCTCCTCCTTCCTTCCTTAGCCTGATTACCTGGTCCTTGACGGTTGTTTTCTTCCTGATGTGGCTGTATAACAGCTTTGAGTCAGATTTGGCTTTTGCTGCTATGTCGTTTTCATATTGACGTTGGGCCTCCCTTCTTATCTGTGCATATTCGTTTCTGGCTCTACGACTGCTCTCCTTATTCTCCTGGGTCCTTTGCCTTCTATATTTCTTCCATTCCCTAGCACACTTGGTTTTTGCCTCCTTGCATCTTTGGGTGAACCATGGGCACATCCTGGCTTTTCCATTATTCCTGTTACCCTTGGGTACAAACCTCTCCTCAGCCTCCTTGCACATTGTTGCTACATATTCCATCATCTCATTAACTGGCTTCCCTGCCAGATCTCTGTCCCACTGAACCTCATTCAGGAAGTTCCTCATTCATGTGTAGCCCCCTTTCCTGTAGTTTGGTTTCATTTGTCCTGGCCTTCCTGCTTCCCCCTCCACTTGTAGCTCTGCTGTGTATTCGAAGCTCAAAACCACATGATAGCTGGCCCCAAGGGGTCTTTCATATGTGATGTCCTCAATATCTGCACTACTCAAGGTGAATACTAAGTCCAGCCTTGCTGGTTCATCCTCTCCTCTCTCTCTTGTAGTGTCCCTTACGTGTTGGCACATGAAGTTTTCCAGTACCAACTCCATCATCTTAGCCCTCCATGTATCTTGGCCCCCATGTGGCTCCAAGTTCTCCCATTCGATCTCCTTGTGGTTAAAGTCGCCCATGATCAGGAGCTTTGGCCTGCATGCATGAGCTCTTTTCGCCACTGCAGCCAGTGTGTCAACCATCGCTCTATTGCTCTCGTCATACTCTTGCCTTGACCTCCTGCTGTACTGTGGTGGGTTATACATCACTGCAATTATCACCTTGGGACCACCAGAGTGAAGAGTTCCTGCTATGTAATCACTTTCTTCTCCGCTGTCTCCTCTCTCCAGCTCATCAAAATTCCATTGGTGTTTGATCAGCAATGCCACTCCTCCACCCCCCCCCCTGTTCCTTCTGTCTTTTCTCAGGATCTGGTATCCCGCTGGAAAGATGGCATCTGTTATCATACCTGTTAGCTTGGTTTCTGTGATCGCTATGATGTCTGGTGATGCCTCTTTGACTCTTTCGTGCCACTCCTCCCACTTGTTTGTTATTCCATCAGCGTTTGTGTACCATACCTTCAGTTTCCTTTCCAACACTGTAGTTTGGGGGGCCTGTGGGGGTGGGAGACCTGGTAGCATACTGTGGGATTCTATGGTTGGGGGTTGGGTGGAAGCTGTGGGTATGGATTGTATTGTGTGTTGGGATGGTGTGATAGGTTGTGGGGTTCTGAGGATAGTTGTGTGTGTGCTTGCCCTTGCTGCTCTGTTCTGCTCAGACTGACCTCTGCTGGTTCCATCCTTGTCTCCTTTCCTAGCTCCTTTCACTTTTTTGTCCTCTCCCTCAGCTGCTGTCTCTCTGTTTGTGTTCTGTCTCTGTCTAGGAACACCTTCTTGTACTCTTCCGAGCTTTTCAACCATGGTTTCTCTTGGAGGATCCTGTTCTGCACTGTTTCTGTCCTGAGAATCAGCTTGATCGGTCGGTTTCTCCCCTTCAAGTACCCCCCTATTCTCTGAAAATTTACAATCTCATCCATGTCTTCTCCCCGTATTTCCGTGATGATTTTTCTTAATCTCCTTTCTTTCTTCCTGCCGTCTTTCAGTGTGTGTCCTTTCCTCTCTCTCCCGAAGCCCATGGATAATCACTGATTTTGCCCTTTCCTTTTCCCATTGCCTCTCCCTCTGTGACTCTGGTTCCTGTCTGTATGTGGTCATTTTCTCCCTTGATTTTTTCCAGTGGCTCTTGGTAGCATGGTTGTGCCTCAGCATTCGACCTATCTCCCTCTCCATCTGCACCCATCTGCTCTTTCCTTCCATTCCCTGGCCCTTCTTTGCAGGCTGATATGACCTTAGCATAATTCATATCTCCTTCCTTCCTGTTCAGCCTCTCATCTTCGTATGGTGTGTCTTCTCTGGTCACTGCCCCTGAGACTTGCTTCAGCCTGTTAACCTCAAATTCTAGGACCTTTACCCTGGCTACTGCAGTTTCGACTTGTGCCTCCCAATTCTTCGTCTCCTTCTCCAACCTCTTTTCCCATTTCACAGAGAGCTCTTTCTCCATTTTTTCAGAAAGCTCTCCTAATTTTCTCTCCCATTCTTGTTCTATCCATTTCCACTGTTCCTCCATCCATTCCTCCCTACCAGTACCATTGTCATCTGATCCCTGATTCCTGCGAGTCCCAACCGATTTTTTTTTTTTTTAGTGAAAGAGAGAGAGAAAGAGAAAAAGAAAAAGGGGGAGAGAGTGAGAGATAGGGAGAGAGAGAAGGGGAGCCTAGAAGGAGGGGAAAAGAAGGGAAAAAGGGGGAGAAAGTGAGAGAGAGAGGGAAAAGGTAAGAGAGAGGGGGGAGTGACAAGGGAAGAGAGAGAGAGTAAAAGAAGAGGAAGAGAGAGAGTAAGAGAGGAAGAGAAAGAGGGAGAGGGAGAGAGAGAGGAAGAGAGAAAGGGTGAGAGGAAGAGAGAGAGGAAGAGATAGAGGAAGAGAGAGAGGATGAGAGAAAGGGGGAGAAAGAGAGAGAGAGAGAGAGAGAGAGAGAGAGAGAGAGAGAGAGAGAGAGAGAGAGAGAGGGAGTGGAAGAGAGAGGAGAGGGAGAGAGATGGGTGTGTGTGTGTGTGTGTGTGTGTGTGTGTGTGTGTGTGTGTGTGTGTGTGTGTGTGTGTGTGTGTGTGTGTGTGTGTGCGTGTGTGTGTGTGTGTGTGTGTGCGTGCGCGCTAGTGTGGGTGTATGACCCACTTAATATTTGTATTTATAACTCATTACAATTGTGACCAGGTGTGGACATGTCAGTGGTTCATTACTTTGTAATTTATTCATGACTGTAACCATGTGAGGCTGATTCATTACCTTCGTAACTTGCCATGATTGTGACCAGATCTACCAGGAGTTCATTACCTTTGTAACTAGTTCAGCTATCATAACTTTGGGGTCCAGTCCCTGGACCCATTATGTACCTTTGTAATATTTTGACTACCGCCCACAGGATGGGTATGGGGTGCATAATAAAGATATTAAACTAAACTGGTGTCAGTCTCCCTGATTGACACCAGTCAGTCCATTCTCGTTGTAAGAGCAGCGAGAACTTCTCAAGACCCGGTGTTAGTTCGTTATTTCTGCAAGAGCAGCAAGAATTTCTCAAGACTCGGTGATAGTTCGTTACTCCTGCAAGAGCGGCAAGAACTTCTCAAGACCCGGTGTTAGTTCGTTACTCCTGCAAGAGCGGCAAGAACTTCTTAAGACCCGGTGTTAGTTCGTTACTTCTGCAAGAGCGGCATGAGCATCTCAAGACCCGGTGTTAGTTCGTTACTCCTGCAAGAGCGGCAAGAACTGTGTACAGTAAGAAGTGTCTGCCTTACAGCAGTGTGAAAATAATCCACCTACGAAACAAATCACTGGCGACGATGCAGTGTAAATGTATGTGTAAATGTTAATATATATATCTTTTTTACAGTTCCTCTAAAACTATTCATAACTTATTGCACTGATTTTTATGTCTATAAATGTATATATAGACACCACGATCTCCCCTGTCCGACATAATACATAAAATTTCGCTTTTTCAAATTCACTAGACAGCATTTGGAAGACATTTTGTATTTAAAAAAAGTATGTTTCTCATGCTTGATTTGGCTCTGTTTTTTTGGTCAGTTATCTGACACTTCCAAGAAGGTAAAAAAAATTTGGTTATTATTTAAGATGCTCGGGTTCTCGTCCATTTCTGGTTGAAGGAATCTTCTCAGGCCAGCAGACTACACTTGTTAATGCACTGATCTGCTTCCTTCACGACTTGCTTGCCGCTGGTTTGAATCCTGTGCCTTTCCTGAGTGGAATGACAATGAAGTAGTTCATACAATGAAGTAGTAACTGCAGCCACCACAGGAAGAAATGAATCATAAGAAAAAGAATATCTCTACTTCCCTAGCTAGTAGTACTTGTTGCAACCCCTGAATGGGTTACAATGTATATGATGTATATTATGTATATGTATATAATGTATATTACATTTTCATATAAATTTATATTGCTTATATTTGCGATAATAGCTAAATCGTAAATATATTGCTTTATATTATTATTTGACTTAGTTACTTTCGTTAGGTAGGATGTAACATATTATTATGTGCTCATAGTTCAAGTCTTGATTGTCTAACTACTGTAATTATCGCTCATTTCTCGTTTCCCTGCCGGCTTCTGTGTTGCTGGGCAGCGACTGTCCATGAAGCTATCACGTGATCGACGGGGTGGTGTTCTCATCTTGCCTGAAGTATTCAGTCTGGTCTAGACTCTCTTGGTGGTTGGACGTATTCCTGACAAGTGCCTAACTCTTCCTTATTGGCCCTTGTTGGAAGATCGTCTCTGTCTCATTATTGTTGTAGGTTCTGTGAGACTCTGTTCACAGAACATTGTATAGACTTAGTGATTTTCGACGTTGTAATGAGCTTGTGTGTCACATAGACACTGAGCAACTCAGGTCCTGAGCTGTAGCTTCTGACCTAACTTGTACTGGTTTCTGCGTACTGTCACAGTCGGGGATTTTCTTATGCTGAACTTAGATTCAGTAGTATGGGAGTTTTGTGACTTTTGTGGAGGATCTGCAGATGGTCCCTATTTAGTGTCGTTATATTATCTCCTTGTTCCTGATCCTGTGTCGCAGTTGCTTGTTATATTGCTATTGGGCTTAGCATTCTTTTTGTTGTTCAAGCAGACTGTTCTGATTGCCAGTTGGTCAAGAAGTTAGTTTATGTGAGGACTTTGTCAGTCACTTGTTTAAGTCTAGTCGAGTCGTGAGACACAGCGAACTACTTAGAGCACTTACACATACACACAAACTTACTTGTACATATTTGTAATATCTTATTACTTGTTAATGTACCAGACGGTACTTAAGACATAAATATGTGATATGTGCTTTCAGCACAATACTACTGTACACGAGAGAAGTGATTAATATTATTTTGATTACTGTGATTAATTTAATTTAATTTAATTTGATATACGCCTAGACAACTTAATTAATAAATTTATTAAATTTTAATTTCTCTAGTTAGTAGCCTACCAGTTGTAATCCTGAAGCACTAATAATTCTTATTGAATTCTAATGGATAATTGGACCAGGATACTGACTAATTGTTACGAAAACCCAGTAACAGGCTGGATGCTAGAAGGGCAGTCCTTTCTAGTATTCACTGGAGATCTCTAAGCTTTTAGAATCGCGTTTTTTGTAACAGTACTAAATATATTGAATCAAGAAGACAACTTTGATCCTGTAGCTACAAACACTGAAGACGAGTCTTGAACAGCACAGATCATCTTCAATAACTTCATAAAGATTCACGTACATTTCATGTAACAATACATACCTGGAGTGTACCTGGAGAGGGTTTCTGGGGTCAACAACCCCCCGGCCCAGTCTGAGACAGGCCTCATGGTAGATTAGGGTCTGATCAACCATGCTATTACTGCTGGCTGCACGCAAACTGACGTACGAACCAAAGCCCGGCTGGTCAGGTATTGACTGTAGATGACTGTCCAGCGCCTTCTTAAAGACAGCCAGGGGTCTATTGGTAATCCCCCTTATGTATGCTGGGAGGCAGTTGAACAGTCTTGGGCCCTTGAAAATTATTGTGTTATCTCTTAGTTTACTCGGGGGCGTTGACCCCCTAAAGCCTCTCCAGGTATACTCCAGGTAACCGTAGCTGGAGCCTCGCGTAGTTTGCCAGGAGGAGATGGAGCAGCAGAAGGTCATTGTTGAAAGAAAGGTGGGGGTGACAGGAAAGGAGGGGAGTGAAGAGAGAATAAAGAGGGTGAGTGAGGATCTCATTCAGCAAGAATCAAGTTCTCAGAACTGACATTCTCTCCCACCTGCTTCCCAGAACTTGTTTTACCTCAACTTTCTGGTAATTTTCAACACAGGTTTCTTCTGAGGAGAGACTATGTGTGGTTCAAGGAAAACTTGATGAAGCTGTTGGAGGGTGATGGGTGGTGATGGTGGTGGTGGTGGGTGGTGATAGTGGTGAGTGGTGGTGATAGTGGTGGGTGGTGGTGACGGTGGTGGGTGGTGATAGTGGTGGGTGGTGGTGACGGTGGTGGGTGGTGATAGTGGTGGGTGGTGGTGACGGTGGTGGGTGGTGATGGTGATGAGTGGTGGTGACGGTGGTTGGTGGTGATGGTGATGGGTGGTGGTGATGGTGATGGGTGGTGGTGACGGTGGAGGGTGGTGATGGTGATGGGTGGTGGTGATGGTGATGGGTGGTGGTGATGGTGATGGGTGGTGATGATGGTGATGGGTGGTGGTGATGGTGATGGGTGGTGGTGACGGTGGTGGGTGGTGATGGTGATGGGTGGTGGTGATGGTGATGGGTGGTGGTGACGGTGGTGGGTGGTGATAGTGGTGGGTGGTGGTGATGGTGATGGGTGGTGGTGATGGTGATGGGTGGTGGTGGTGATGGGTGGTGGTGATGGTGATGGGTGGTGGTGACGGTGATGGGTGGTGGTGACGGTGGTGGGTGGTGATGGGTGGTGGTGATGGTGATGGGTGGTTGTGACGGTGGTGGGTGGTGATAGTGGTGGGTGGTGGTGATGGTGATGGGTGGTGATGATGGTGATGGGTGGTGATGGTGATGGGTGGTGGTGATGGTGATGGGTGGTGGTGACGGTGGTGGGTGGTGATAGTGGTGGGTGGTGGTGACGGTGTTGGGTGGTGATAGTGGTGGGTGGTGATGGTGATAGGTGGTGGTGACGGTGGTGGGTGCTGGTGACGGTGGTGGGTGTTGATAGTGGTGGGTGGTGGTGACGGTGTTGGGTGGTGATGGTGATGGGTGGTGATGGTGCTGGGTGGTGATAGTGGTGGGTGGTGATGGTGATGGGTGGTGGTGATGGTGGTGGTGACGGTGAGCGGTGGTGATAGTGGTGGGTGGTGATAGTGGTGGTTGGTGGTGATGGGTGGTGGTGATGGTGATGGGTGGTGATAGTGGTGGGTGGTGATAGTGATGGTGGTGGGTGGTGATAGTGGTGAGTGGTGGTGATCGTGGTGGGTGGTGATGGTGATGGTGGTGGTGACGGTGTTCGGTGGTGATAGTGGTGGGTGGTGATGGTGATGGGTGGTGGTGACGGTGTTGGGTGGTGGTGACGGTGGTGGGTGGTGATAGTGGTGGGTGGTGGTGATGGTGATGGGTGGTGGTGATGGTGATGGGTGGTGGTGGTGATGGGTGGTGGTGATGGTGATGGGTGGTGGTGACGGTGATGGGTGGTGGTGACGGTGGTGGGTGGTGATGGGTGGTGGTGATGGTGATGGGTGGTTGTGACGGTGGTGGGTGGTGATAGTGGTGGGTGGTGGTGATGGTGATGGGTGGTGATGATGGTGATGGGTGGTGATGGTGATGGGTGGTGGTGATGGTGATGGGTGGTGGTGACGGTGGTGGGTGGTGATAGTGGTGGGTGGTGGTGACGGTGTTGGGTGGTGATAGTGGTGGGTGGTGATGGTGATAGGTGGTGGTGACAGTGGTGGGTGCTGGTGACGGTGGTGGGTGTTGATAGTGGTGGGTGGTGGTGACGGTGATGGGTGGTGATGGTGATGGGTGGTGATGGTGCTGGGTGGTGATAGTGGTGGGTGGTGATGGTGATGGGTGGTGGTGATGGTGGTGGTGACGGTGAGCGGTGGTGATAGTGGTGGGTGGTGATAGTGGTGGTTGGTGGTGATGGGTGGTGGTGATGGTGATGGGTGGTGATAGTGGTGGGTGGTGATAGTGATGGTGGTGGGTGGTGATAGTGGTGAGTGGTGGTGATCGTGGTGGGTGGTGATGGTGATGGTGGTGGTGACGGTGTTCGGTGGTGATAGTGGTGGGTGGTGATAATGATGGTGGTGGTGACGGTAATGGGTGGTGATAGTGGTGGGTGGTGATGGTGATGGTGGTGGGTGGTCATAGTGGTGAGTGGTGGTGATGGTGGTGGGTGGTGATGGTGATGGTGGTGGTGACGGTGTTTGGTGGTGATAGTGGTGGGTGGTGATGGTGATGGGTGGTGGTGACGGTGTTGGGTGGTGATAGTGTTGGGTGATGATGGTGATGGGTGGTGGTGACGGTGTTGGGTGGTGATAGTGGTGGGTGGTGATGGTGGTGGTGACGGTGGTGGGTAGTGATAGTGGTGGGTGGTGGTGACGGTGATGGGTAGTGGTGACGGTGATGGGTGGTGATGGTGATGGGTGGTGATGGTGATGGGTGGTGGTGACGGTGTTGGGTGGTGATAGTGGTGGGTGGTGGTGACGGTGATGGGTGGTGATGGGTGGTGGTGACGGTGTTGGGTGGTGATAGTTGTGGGTGGTGGTGACGGTGGTGGGTGGTGATAGTGGTGGGTGGTGATGGTGATGGGTGGTGATAGTGCTGGGTGGTGGTGACGGTGTTGGGTGGTGATAGTGGTGGGTGGTGAAGGTGATGGGTGGTGATAGTGGTGAGTGGTGATGGTGATGGGTGGTGGTGACGGTGTTGGGTGGTGATAGTGGTGGGTGGTGATGGTGATGGGTGGTGATAGTGGTGGGTGGTGATGGTGATGGGTGGTGATGGTGATGCTTGGTGGCGATGGTGATGGGTGGTGGTGACGGTGGTGGCTGGTGATAGTGGTGGGTGGTGATGGTGATGGGTGGTGGTGACGGTGATGAGTGGTGCTAGTGGTGGGTGGTGGTGACGGTGATGAGTGGTGATAGTGGGTGGTGGTGACGGTGATGAGTGGTGATAGTGGTGGGTGGTGGTGACGGTGATGTGTGGTGATAGTGGTGGGTGGTGGTGACGGTGATGTGTGGTGATAGTGGTGGGTGGTGGTGACGGTGGTGGGTGGTGATAGTGGTGGGTGGTGATGGTGATGGGTGGTGGTGACGGTGTTGGGTGATGATAGTGGTGGGTGGTGATGGTGATGGGTGGTGATGACGGTGTTGGGTGGTGATAGTGGTGTTATTGCTGTTCTTGCTGCTGAACAGCGGTTTAGTGCCGATGAAGGTAGCGTAGGTAGCAATGATACGGCCGTGGACTAGATTGGCTTTAATCGGGTAGGAGTGAGTACACAACGGGCAGTGTGAGGAAGTGACCGCAAGCCAGTCCGTGGAGGGGGAGTACTTGTGTACGTCAAGTCGGTCGAGGCGGGAGTGAGAGAGGGTGGACTGTGCGTCCCACCGACCTAGGTAGGCCTACAGAGGGCAGCACTGAATGCCGCGAAATATGAACTAGTCAGAGCACACAGCCTAGCCGTCTGCTCTGACTAGTTCATATTTCGCGGCATTCAGTGCTGCCCTCTGTAGGCCTACCTAGGTCGGTGGGACGCACAGTCCACCCTCTCTCACTCCCGCCTCGACCGACTTGACGACTTGACGTACACAAGTACTCCCCCTCCACGGACTGGCTTGCGGTCACTTCCTCACACTGCCCGTTGTGTACTCACTCCTACCCGATTAAAGCCAATCTAGTCCACGGCCGTATCATTGCTACCTACGCTACCTTCATCGGCACTAAACCGCTGTTCAGCAGCAAGAACAGCAATAACAGTGGTGGCAGCGGTGGGATACTGTAGCGTGAGACGCTGGGACGCCACTCACAATTCTCGAAGAAATTCGGCAAATTTCGGCTGGATCCTGCTTGTACCTGTGTCTGGATGCTCAAACGTGCAGACACGACATCAGGATAACTCGTTGAGAGACGGATGCTTCTTGTGTAGGGTGATGAAGTGTGACTTCATACCTCTTCCTCTCTCTCCAGGCAAACACAACTGCTGCAAGTACCGCTGTCACCATTTATAACGGTGTTTATTTTGGTAGGCTGTAGTGCGGTGTTAATGATATACTTCTTCGGAGGCTTCTTACTTTATTGATAACTAGTGTTGGGTTACACAGGCTTGTGTGTTTGTGCGCGCTGACTGACTGCGGCTTCAGCACACGGAGAACAAAACATTTACTGCACTACTCGAACGTGCTAAAAACAAGCTTAAGTGAAACTTTGAACTGGGACGAGTAAGTTTTACTGTAACAAATCACTGGGGAAAACAGAACTGGTGATGAACTGGGAATAAAACAACAAGGGAAAGGGAAAAAAAAATTTAAACTGGGCAACACAAAAAAAAAACTGCACTGGCTGGAGATACGTAGGCGCTGAGTAGTTGTAGACACTATGATGAGTCACGAGCTGCTGTAGACGCTGAACTTTGCTGGCTTAGGGGCTAAGCCAACTGGGTTCCCATGTGGCTAAGCCAGGTAGAACTTCTTGGAGGAAACTGGGAAGAACACAACACACATGGACGGCGAGAAGGACGTCTTTGCATAGCAGATAAGGCTGTATAGAGGGCTGGTGTGTTTACACGCTGATTAGGGTATAAACCAACCCCAGAGCTGCCTCGTGGTCACTCGTGGAGCCACACGAAGCCAACACCCTAAACGACCTCACCTCTACTTCTTGTAGCTGAGAAGGGCGTAGGGACGCTGTAGGAGGCAGGAGAATGGTGCTGGAGAGTGTTGAAGGGCTGTAGAGAGGGTGATGAGGTGAACACGTGACTGCTAAGGCTGGAGATGACACCGTGACGCCTATGTCCAGATTTTGTGGGAAAAATCCAGGACGAAGATCTATCTCAGGTCCCGTCAAGACGCTGGGAGTAGCAGATAACTCTTTAGGCTAGCAGGTGCGTTGGATGACGACGGATGATGTTGACTGGTGTCGACCGATCCCCTCCACCCTGAAGAGGCTCACAATGCCGCTGACTCCGCTGTCACCACTGGGTGGCGGTGACGATGTTCGGTGGTGATAGTGGTGGGTGGTGATGGGTGATGGTGACGCTGTTGGGTGGTGATAGTGTTGGGTGATGATCGTGATGGGTGGTGGTGACGGTGTTGGGTGGTGATAGTGGTGGGTGGTGATGGTGATGGTGGTGGTGACAGTGGTGGGTGGTGATAGTGGTGGGTGGTGGTGACGGTGATGGGTAGTGGTGACGGTGATGGGTGGTGATGGTGATGGGTGGTGATGATGGGTGGTGGTGACGGTGTTGGGTGGTGATAGTGGTGGGTGGTGGTGACGGTGTTGGGTGGTGATAGTGGTGGGTGGTGAAGGTGATGGGTGGTGATAGTGGTGGGTGGTGATGGTGATGGGTGGTGGTGACGGTGTTGGGTGGTGATAGTGGTGGGTGGTGATGGGTGGTGATGGTGATGCTTGGTGGCGATGGTGATGGGTGGTGGTGACGGTGGTGGGTGGTGATAGTGGTGGGTGGTGATGGTGATAGGTGGTGGTGACGGTGTTGGGTGGAGATAGTGGTGGGTGGTGATGGTGATGGGTGGTGATAATGGTGGGTGGTGATGGTGATGGGTGATGGTGACGGTGATGGGTGGTGATAGTGTTGGGTGATGATCGTGATGGGTGGTGGTGACGGTGTTGGGTGGTGATAGTGGTGGGTGGTGATGGTGATGGTGGTGGTGACTGTGGTGGGTGGTGATAGTGGTGGGTGGTGGTGACGGTGATGGGTAGTGGTGACGGTGATGGGTGGTGATGGTGATGGGTGGTGATGGTGATGGGTGGTGGTGACGGTGTTGGGTGGTGATAGTGGTGGGTGGTGGTGACGGTGTTGGGTGGTGATAGTGGTGGGTGGTGAAGGTGATGGGTGGTGATAGTGGTGGGTGGTGATGGTGATGGGTGGTGGTGACGGTGTTGGGTGGTGATAGTGGTGGGTGGTGATGGTGATGGGTGGTGATGGTGATGCTTGGTGGCGATGGTGATATGTGGTGGTGACGGTGGTGGGTGGTGATAGTGGTGGGTGGTGATGGTGATGGGTGGTGATAGTGGTGGGTGGTGGTGACGGTGTTGGGTGGTGATAGTGGTGTGTGGTGAAGGTGATGGGTGGTGATAGTGGTGGGTGGTGATGGTGATGGGTGGTGGTGACGGTGTTGGGTGGAGATAGTGGTGGGTGGTGATTGTGATGGGTGGTGATAGTGGTGGGTGGTGATGGTGATGGGTGGTGATGGTGATGCTTGGTGGCGATGGTGATGGGTGGTGGTGACGGTGGTGGGTGGTGATAGTGGTGGGTGGTGATGGTGATGGGTGGTGGTGACGGTGATGAGTGGTGCTAGTGGTGGGTGGTGGTGACGGTGATGAGTGGTGATAGTGGGTGGTGGTGACGGTGATGAGTGGTGATAGTGGTGGGTGGTGGTGACGGTGATGTGTGGTGATAGTGGTGGGTGGTGGTGACGGTGGTGGGTGGTGATAGTGGTGGGTGGTGATGGTGATGGGTGGTGGTGACGGTGTTGGGTTGTGATAGTGGTGGGTGGTGATGGTGATGGTTGGTGGTGACGGTGTTGGGTGGTGATAGTGGTGGGTGGTGGTGACGATGTTGGGTGGTGATAGTGGTGGGCGGTGATGGTGATGGGTGGTGGTGACGGTGTTGGGTGGTGATAGTGGTGGGTGGTGATGGTGATCGGTGGTGGTGACGGTGTTGGGTGGTGATAGTGGTGGGTGGTGATGGTGATGGATGGTGGTGACAGTGGTGGGTGGTGATAGTGGTGGGTGGTGATGGTGATGGGTGGTGGTGACGGTGGTGGGTGGTGATAGTGGTGGGTGGTGATAGTGGTGGGTTGTGATGGTGATGGTGGTGGTGACAGTGTTGAGTGGTGATAGTGGTTAGTGGTGATGGTGATGGGTGGTGGTGACGGTGGTGGGTGGTGATAGTGGTGGATGGTGGTGATGGTGGTGGGTGGTGATGGTGATGAGTGGTGGTGATGGTGATGGGTGGTGATAGTGGTGTTGGGTGATGGTGATGGTGGTGGGTGGTGATAGTGGTGAGTGGTGGTGATAGTGGTGGGTGGAGATGGTGATGGAAAGGGTTCTTAAATGGAGATATCGTAGGTTGAAGGTAGACACACTTGTTGGATGGTAACTATATTGTCAGACTGTGATGATGAGGGATGGAGCCCAGCCTTGCCGTGTTCTAGTCTGGATGGTCTGCCGCCGAGTGTGAGCGGGGCAGAGGTATGAGCCTACACATGTGCATCCTGTGACGTCACACAAAGTCACAGGCCTACAAGGGATCTCCTATCTAAAGCACATGGATGATACTAATATGCTATGCTATATAACACAGGGATCAGCAACTATGCTGACAGTGATGTTGGTGGGTGGTGGTGATGGTGGTGAGTGGTGCTGGTGGTGGGTGGTGATGGTGGTGGGTGGTGGTGGCGGTGGTGGGTGGTGATAGTGGTGGGTGGTGGTGATGGTGGTGGGTGGAGATGGTGGTGGGTGGTGTTGATGGTGGTGAGTGGTGATGTTGGTGGGGGGTGGTGATGGTGGTGGGTGGTGATAGTGGTGGGTGGTGGTGATGGTGGTGGGTGGTGATAGTGGTGGGTGGTGATGGTGGTGGGTGGTGGTGATGGTTGTGGGTGGTGATGGTGATGGGTAGTGGTTACGGTGGTGGGTGGTGATAGTGGTGGGTGGTGGTGATGGTGGTGGGTGGTGATGGTGGTGGGTGGTGGTGATGGTGGTGGGTGGTGGTGAGGGTGGTGGGTGGTGATAGTTGTGGGTGGTGATGGTGGTGGGTGATGGTGACGATGGTGCGTGATGATGGTAGTGGGGGTGATGGTGATGCGTGCTGATAGTGATGGGTGGTGGTGATGGTGATGGGTGGTGATGGTGGTGGGTGGTGATGGTGGTGGGACGTAGTGACGGTGGTGGGTGGTGGTAGTGGTAGGTGGTGATGACTGTGGGCGGTGATGGTGATGGGTGGTGATGGTGGTTGGTGGTGGTGACGGTGGTGGGTGGTGATGGTGGTGGGTGGTGATGGTGGTGGGTGGTGATAGTGATGGGTGGTGGTGATGGTGGTGGGTGATGGTCATGGTGGTGGGTGGTGATGGTGGTGAGTGATGATAGTGGTGGGTGGTGATGGTGATGAGTGATGGTGACGGTGATGGGTCATGGTGGTGGGTGGTGATGGTGGTGGGTGGTGTATACCGGTGGGTGATGATGGTGGTGATGGTGGTGGGTGGTGATGGTGGTGGGTGGTGGTGATGGTGGGTGGTGATGGTGGTGGGTGGTGATAGCGGTGATTGATGATGATGGTGACGGTGGTGGGTGGTGATGGTGGTGGGTGATGATGGTAGTGGGTAGTGATGGTGGTGGGTGGCGGTGATGGTGGGTGGTGATGATGGTGGGTGTTAATGGTGGTGGGTGGTGTTGGTGGTGGGTGGTGATGGTGGTGGGTGGTGATGGTTGTAGGTAGTGATGGTGGTAGGTGGTGATGGTGGTGGGTGGTGATGGTGGTGGGTGGTGAAGGTGGTGGGTGGTGGCGGTGGTGGGTGATGATGGTGGTGGTGGGTGGTGTTGGTGGTGGGTGGTGGTGGTTGGTGATGGTAGTGGGAGGTGATGGTGGTAGGTGGTGGTGGTGGTGGGTGTTGGAGGTGGGTGGTGATGGTGGTGGTGGGTGGTGTTGGTGGTGGGTGATGGTGGTGGTGGTGGGTGGTGATGGTGGTGGGAGGTGATGGTCGTGGGTGGTGATGGTGGTGGGAGATGGAGGTGGGTGGTGATGGTGGTGGTGGGTGGTGGTGGTGGGTGGTGATGGTGGTGGGTGGTGATGGTGGTGGGTAGTGAGGGTGGTGGGTGGGTGGTGACGGTGGTGGGTGATGAAGGTGGTGGGTGATGAATGTGGTGGGTGGTGATGGTGGTGGGTGGTGATGGTGGTGGTTGTTGGTGACGGAGGTGGGGGATAATGTTGGTGGGTGGTGATAGTTGTGGGTGACGATGGTGGTGGTGGTGGTAACGGTGGTTGGTGATAATGGTGGTGGGTGGTGATGGTGGTGAATGGTGATGGTGTCGTGTGGTGATGGTGGTGGGTGGTGATGGTGGTTGTGGGTGGTGGTAGTGGTGGGTGGCGGTAGTGGTGGTGGGTGGTGATGGTGGTGTGTGGTGGTGGTCGGTGGTGATGGTGGTTGGTGTTGATGGTGGTGGGTGATAATGGTGGTGGGTGGTCATGGAGGTGGGTGGTCATGGTGGTGAGTGGTGATGGTGGCGGGTGGTGGTGGTGGGTGGTGAAGGTGGTGGGTTGTGGTGGTGGATGGTGATGGTGGTGGGTGGTGGTGGTGGCAGATGGTTGGTGGGTGGTGACGGTGGTGGGTGATGAGGGTGGTGGGTGGTGATGGTGGTGGGTGGTGGTGGTGGTGGGTGGTGATGGTGGTGGTGGGTGGTGATGGTGGTGGGTGGTGATGGTGGTGGTGGATGGTGATGGTGGGGGGTGGTGATGGTGGTGGGCGGTGATGGTGGTTGTTGGTGGTGTTGGTGGGCGGTGATGGTGGTGGTGGGTGGTGATGGTGGTGGGTGGCGATAGTGGTGGGTGGTGGTGATGGTGGTGGGTGGTGATGGTGGTGGGTGGTGATGGTGGTAGGTGGTGATGGTGGTGGGTGGTGATGGTGTTTGAGGGTGGTGGTGGTGGTGGTGGGTGGTGGGTGGTGATGGTGGTGGTGGGTGGTGGTGGTGGTGGGTGGTGGTGGTGGGTGGTGGTGGTGGTGGGTGGTGGTGGTGGGTGGTGGGTGGTGGTAGTGGGTGGTGGTGGTGGTGGGTGGTGATGGTGGTGGGTGGTGATGTTGGTGGGTGGTGGTGGGTGGTGATGGTGGTGTGATGATGGAGGTAGGTGGTAATGGTGGTGGTGGGTGGGGATGGTGGTGGGTGGTGGTGGTGGGGGGGGTGGTGGTAGTGGGTGGTGATGGTGGTGGGTTGTGATGCTGGTGGGTGGGTGGTGACGGTGGTGGGTGATGATTGTGGTGGGTGGTGATGGTGGTGGGTGGTGGTGACGGTGGTGGGTGATAATGGTGGTGGGTGGTGATGGTGGTGGGTGGTGATGGTGGTTGGTGGTGATGATGGTGGGTGGTGGTAACGGTGGTGGGTGATAATGATGGTGGGTGGTGATGGTGGTGGGTGGTGGTGGGTGGTGATGGTGGTGTTTGGTGGTGATGGTGGTTGGTGGTGGTGACGGTGGTGAGTGGTGATGGTTGTGGGTGGTGATGGTGGTAGGTGATGGTGACGGTTGTGGGTAGCGATGGTGGTGGGTGTTGGTGACGGTGGTGGGTGGTGATTGTGGTGGGTGGTGATGGTGGTAGGTGATGGTGACGGTGGTGGGTTGTGGTGGTGGTGGGTGATGGTGACTGTGGTGGGTAGTGATGGCGGTGGGTGGTGATAGTAGTGGGTGGTGATGGTAGTGGTGGATGGTGATGGTGATGGGTGGTGATGATGGTGGTGGTTGTGGCAGTGGTGGTGGTTGGTTGTAGTGGTGGTTGTGGTAGTGGTGGTGGTGGTTGGTAGTGGTGGTTCTGGTGGTTGGTGATGATAGTGTTGTAGCTGTTGATAGTGTTGGTGATTGTAAGTAGTGGTGACAGAAGTGGAGAGTGTTGGTTTTGGGTGACTTAAATTGTTGGAAGGTGGTAATTGATGTGGTGTTGGACGTTGGACTTGTTAATCTCGGGACCTCAGTTCGAGCCTCCCGTCTCTCTTTCTCTTTATTCAGTGACAGTCGTTGATTACGACTTAATCTGAGTTCATAGATTATATGGCTTTAAGGGAAGTAGAAACTTACTGCTGAACAACAGATAAATGACCCGCACACAGAAGAGAGGAGTTACGACGATGTCTCGGTCCGACTTGGACCATTTACGAAGTCATATTACTGCAAAAAAGTGAGGGAACCAGCACAGGAACAAGGAAGGGAAAGGGAAAGGAAGAATAAGAAGCAATAGTAGTGGCGGTAGTGGAAGAAGTAGTAGTAGAAGTAGTAGAAAGTAGGGAGAGTAGTTTTACTGATACAAGAGGTAGAAACGAGAGTGAAGGGTGACGGGTGGCAACTGTAGTGATAGTAGCAATAGTATTAGTAATGGAGTTGTTGTAGAGGAAGTATTAGAAGGAGGGTAAGTCTAAGGACAAGAAAAAGGAGCGCCGCAGGAGAGCTAATGACCCACAAGGGTAGGGCTAAAAACACACCAGCGGGGGGGGGGGGGAAGTAAGGGACAGAACGCACTTAGGCAGAAGAAAGGAAAACACAGAAAAAAGGAAAAAAAATATGAAAGGAAAAGAGGTAGGTAGAGGAGGAGGAGAAGAAAGGATCATGTCAAGTCACGTCAAATTCAAAGTTCATTCTCTATAAGGATTACAATGCTGAGTTTACAGAATTTGGTTGTTGTGTGGTTTACATGTAGTAAAATAATAATTACAGAGTGTACCACTAGAACACCTAGCATGGCTAGGAACATGGTTTGGAACATTTAACAATGTAATGAGAAAGGAAGGCGTCTACAGACAAAGCCACGACTAACATTCATACTAGGAAAGATGTGTATAAGGAATGTTTGAATAAGACGGCGATTTTCTTGAAACATTCTTTTTAACACAACTTTCCTAGTTGTGATACTCCACACAGACATCCACACTTAACACTTTCCTTTCTTCTGCCTAAGTGTGCTTCACCCCATGGTTTGAACACACACACACACACACACACACACACACACACACACACACACACACACACACACACACACACACACACACACACAAACACAAATATATATATATATATATATATATATATATATATATATATATATATATATATATATATGTATATATATATTATTATTATTTTTTTTTTTAACAAGTCGGGAGTCTCTCACCGAGGCATTGTGACCCAAAAAGAAAGAAAATCCCCAAAAAGAAAATACTTTCATCATCATTCAACACTTTCACCTCACTCATACATAATCACTGTTTTTGCAGAGGCGCCCAGAATACAACAGTTTACAAGTATATATAAAGGTACACAACATATCCCTCCAAACTGCCAATATCCTAAACCCCTCCTTTAAAGTTCAGGCATTGTGCTTCCCATTTCCAGGACTCAAGTCTGGCTATATTAAAATAACTGGTTTCCCTGAATCCCTTCAATAAATATTACTCTGCTCACACTCTAACAGCTCGTCAGGTCCCAAAAACAATTCGTATCCATTCATTCCTATTTAACATGCTCATGCGCCCTTGCTGGAAGTCCAAGCCCCTCGCCCACAAAAACCTCCTTTACCCCATCCCTCCAACCTTTTCGAGGACGACCCCTACCCCGCCTTCCTTCCCCTACAGATTTATACGCTCTCCATGTCATTCTACTTTGATCCATTCTCTCTAAATGACCAAACCACCTCAACAACCCCTCTTCAGCCCTCTGACTAATACTTTTATTAAATCAACATCTCCTAATTTCCACACTCCGAATTTTCTGCATAATATTTACACCACACATTGCCCTTAGAGATGACATCTAAGGCCTCCTCGCTGCAGCCTTTACAACCCAAGCTTCACACCCATATAAGAGTGTTGGTACTACTATACTTTCATACATTCCCTTCTTTGCCTCCATAGATAACGTTTCTTGTCTCCACATATACCTCAACGCACCACTCACCTTTTTTCCCTCATCAATTCTATGATTAACCTCATCCTTCATAAACCCATCCGCTGACACATCAACTCCCAAATATCTGAAAACATTCACTTCTTCCATACTCCTTCTCTCCAGTGTGATATCCATTTTTTCTTTATCTAAATCATTTGATACCCACATCACCTTACTCTTATCTATGTTCACTGTCAACTTTCTGCCTTTGCACACACTCCCAAACTCGTCCACTATCCTTTACAACTTTTCTTTAGAATCTCCCATAAACACAGTATCATCAGCAAAAAGTATCTGTGTCAACTCCCATTTTGTATTGATTCCCCATAATTTAATCCCACACCTCTCCCCAACACCCTAACATTTACTTCTTTTACAACCCCATCTATAAATATCATCTGACTAAAACGTTCTGAGTGAGGCCACTTTATTAGGTACACCTGTACACCCGCTCGTTATTAATACAAATATCTAATAAGCCAATCACGTGGCATCACCTCAGTGCCTAATAGCATGTAGATATGGTCAGGAGGTTCAGTTGTTCTTGTTCAGACCGAACATCAAAATGGGGATAAAATATGATTTAAGTGACTTCAACCTTGGAATGATTGTTGATACCAGACGCAGTGGTTTGAGTATCTCAGAAACTGTTGATCTGGGATTTTCACCCACAACAGTTTGTGGCATTTACAGAGAAAGGTGTGAAAAGCAAAACATCCATTGGGGCAGCAGTTCAGTGGGCGAAAAGACCTTATCAGTGATAAACGTTAGAGGAGAATGGACTGACAGGTTCAGGCTGACAGGAAGACGATAGCCCAAATAACCATGAGTTACAACAGAGGTATGCAGACGAGCATCTCTGAACACACAGCACGTCGAACCTTGAAATGGATTGGCCATAACAGGAGACCACACAGGGTTCCACTACTGTCAGTTAAGATCAGGTAACTAAAGCTACAGTGGGTACAGGCTCACCAGAATTGGACAAGTGAAGATTTGAGAAACGTCACCTGGTCCAACGAATCGCGGTTTCTGCTGCGACATTCAGATGAAAAACTCGAAATTTGCATAGACCTTTGGAATGTGGTGGAACAGGATTTTAGCAATATGAATGTGTAGCTGACAAATTTGCGGCACCTGAGTGATATTATGTTAATAAGGGCCAGAGTCTCTAAGGAAAATTTCCTGAACCTTGTTAAAGCCTCGCCACGAAGCATTCAGGCTGTTCTGGCTGCATAGGGCATACCCAATACTAGAAGGGTATAACTAGTAAAGCGATCATTGACTAAGTGTATATGCCCGACGTGTCGTATGGGCAGCCAGGGTGCTGACTGACATGCATCTCCGCTATAACTGCCATAATACTTATGAGCGTAGCACTAAAAATATAAGGCAGGAAAACTATTTCGGTCGTATCTGAAGAGCTACATTTTAGCACTCCTTGTGCTACTATACATGTATCAGGCGACAGTAAGACACTCAAATTGTTCAACAACAATAGTTAGTACCTGAGGATGGGGCTGCACAACATAACTACCCCCTGCCTCACTGAGAACTACTAACCACTTCCTGTAACTTTGGATTCTTCAAGAAGCACGACATCTGCCTTACACTTTACACCACTATACACCAACATACACATAGTTATCGAACATACATTTACACTCCCTTTCTCACGACAGAGTGAGGGAACGATTCCCACCTCATATATAACTAACACTAGTTCATTGTTGTTAGTAACAGTGCATACTGTTAGAAACAGTGCATACTGTTAGAAACAGTGCATACTGTTAGAAACAGTGCATACTGTTAGAAACAGTGCATACTGTTAGAAAAAAGGGCATACTGCTTAGAGCTATGTATGGATCCTGCCTCCACTACATCGCTTCCCAAACTATTCCACCTCCTGACTACTCTGTGGCTGAAGAAATACTTCCTAACATCCCTCTGATTCATCTGCGTCTTCAACTTCCAACTGTGTCCCCTTGTTACTGTGTCCAATCTCTGGAACATCCTGTCTTTGTCCACCTTGTCAATTCCTCTCAGTATTTTGTAAGTCGTTATCATGTCCCCCCTATCTCTCCTGTCCTCCAGTGTCGTCAGGTTGACTTCCCTTAACCTCTCCTCGTAGGACATACCTCTTAGCTCTGGGACTAGTCTTGTTGCTAACCTTAGCACTTTCTCTAGTTTCTTTACATGCTTGGCTAGGTGTGGGTTCCAAACTGGTGCCGCATACTCCAATATGGGCCTAACGTACACGGTGTACAGGGTCCTGAACGATTCCTTACTAAGATGTCGGAATGCTGTTCTGAGGTTTGCTAGGCGCCCATATGCTGCAGCAGTTATTTGGTTGATGTGCGCTTCAGGAGATGTGCCTGGTGTTATACTCACCCCAAGATCTTTTTCCTTGAGCGAGGTTTGTAGTCTCTGGCCCCCCTAGACTGTACTCCATCTGCGGTTTTCTTTGCCCTTCCCCAATCTTCATGACTTTGGACTTGGTGGGATTGAACTCCAGGAGCCAATTGTTGGACCAGGTCTGCAGCCTGTCCAGATACCTTTGTAGTTCTGCCTGGTCTTCGATCGAATGAATTCTTCTCATCAACTTCACGTCATCTGCAAACAGGGACACCTCGGAGTCTATTCCTTCCGTCATGTCGTTCACAAATACCAGAAACAGCACTGGTCCTAGGACTGACCCCTGTGGGACCCCGCTGGTCACAGGTGCCCACTCTGACACCTCGCCACGTACCATGACTCGCTGCTGTCTTCCTGACAAGTATTCCCTGATCCATTGTAGTGCCTTCCCTGTTATCCCTGCTTGGTCCTCCAGTTTTTGCACTAATCTCTTGTGTGGAGCTGTGTCAAACGCCTTCTTTCAGTCCAAGAAAATGCAATCCACTCACCCCTCTCTCTCTTGTCTTACTGCTGTCACCATGTCATAGAACTCCAGTGGGTTTGTGACACAGGATTTCCCGTCCCTGAAACCAAGTTGGCTGCTGCTGATGAGATCATTCCTTTCTAGGTGTTCCACCACTCTTCTCCTGATAATCTTCTCCATGACTTTGCATACTATACATGTCAGTGACACTGGTCTGTAGTTTAGTGCTTCATGTCTGTCTCCTTTTTTAAAGATTGGGACTACATTTGCTGTCTTCCATGCCTCAGGCAATCTCCCTGTTTCGATAGATGCATTGAATATTGTTGTTAGGGATACACATAGTGCCTCTGCTCCCTCTCTCAGGACCCATGGAGAGATGTTATCCTGCCCCATTGCCTTTGAGGTATCTAGCTCACTCAGAAGCCTCTTCACGGAGGTGTGCGACAGCACGGAGGTGTGTGACAGTACGGAGGTGAGTAACTTACATCAATTTCCACTTCGACACCAACGGAGGTTCTTCTGGAGAAGACTTACTTAAGATTAGTGGCCCTGGAGGGTTAATATCCCAGGATAATCCTGGATGGATAGCAACCCAGCATAACCTAGGAGAGCTAGTGACGTAGGAGGACTATCGTCATTTTAATAGTTCAGAATAAATCAAGAAAGATAAGAAGTGTATCTTACTTCCGATGATGTGGTTCAGGGCTTCCCCAGGATATCACCGCTACAGCTGACCAGCTCCTCGGTGTCTACTGCCACCAACAGTAAGGAGACTCGCCTCAGGGAAATGGTACAAAATTTTGATGCAATTATAAAAGAGACAGAAATATAGTAGAATGTATTACACTGCTTTTGTGCTGCTTTCGCCAAAGGGACTTACCCGTGGTTCGCCTTTCTTGAGGATCAAACCAATGTACTTTCTTTTGTTAGACAAACACTTCCATCTTGGAAGCCCACGCACCCGTGAAATTGCAGTTGATCCATTCAGATTCAAGTTTACAATGTGGTTGACATATTGTAGGAAGTATATGTACATAGGTAGTTCACAGTGAGGGTTTACAATGATTTGTGGTGTAAAGAGAGCCACTATCATGCCTTGGCATTATGGGCAGTCTAAATTTAACAGATTACTGATTACTTAACACTACACGTACAAAACATAGTTTGATCAGTATGCACTAATTATACAGTAGGTTATACTTATGTCAAATATATGTAATTCAACATTTCCATTAAAATATTTGCGTTAAAATATGATAATTTATTGTACTCTGGGCATTTACTTTTGGGGTTCTGAGTCTAGGGGAGTAACACAGTGAGCAATTATAATTTGAGGCAGTGGAGAGCGATTTGGTAGCTTTGTTGGTAAGGTTAAGTACGGAGTAATTAGTTTGGGTGAGTAGGTGGCTTTTAAGAAGAGTCTTGAATTGATGTACAGACAGGGTTCCTTTGGTATTCACTGGTAATGAATTCCAATTTTTTGGGCCCTTTATGTGCATAGAGTTTTTACATAGTGTGAGATGGACACTGGGAACATCAAAGAGTGATCTGTGTTTTGTGTTATGGTCGTGTGTCCTGTTAAGGTTGGTAAGGAGAAGTTTGAGTGGAGGGTTTATATTTTAGAGTAGTGTTCTATATATATAGTAGACACAATAATAGGTATGGATGTTCTCTATGGAGAGTAAGTTTAGACTTTTAAATATTGGTGGACTATGCTGTATTGAATGGGAATTTGTTATCGTTCTGACTGCAGCCTTTCGCTGAGTTATTAGTGGTCTGAGATGGTTTATTGTTTGTAGATGAATGGTTCAGAGAACCGACATGTTGATAAATTAGACACATGTGCAACTCTTGAGTATCTTTATTGAGGAAACGTTTCGCCACACAGTGGCTTCATCAGTCCATACAAAGGAGAATCTTGAAGAACAGGAGGAGAATGAGGTAATCAGTCCCTCAACCTTGAGTCGATGTGGTCAGTCCATCAATCTTGAATAGAATACGGCAATACTTGGGAATTCTTCGCTTGCCTAATTCTTGGGCACGACCTACTTCAACATTGAACAAATGTTACACGACCTATGACTGCTGCACCTCTCCTGCCAACGGTTTATAAGCTCCTTCTCAGCACGTATGCCGTATTCTATTCAAGATTGATGGACTGACCACATCGACTCAAGGTTGAGGGACTGATTACCTCATTCTCCTCCTGTTCTTCAAGATTCTCCTTTGTATGGACTGATGAAGTCACTGTGTGGCGAAACGTTTCCTCATTAAAGATACCCAAGAGTTGCACATGTGTCTAATTTATCAACATGGTTTATTGTTGTTGAGCCCCATGCACAAATTCCATAGGTGAGATAGGGGTAAATGAGTGAGTCTTCCAGGTGTGTCTTCCAGGTGTGTGCCTTCCAGGTGTGTGTCTTCCAGGTGTGTGTCTGCCAGGTGTGTCTTCCAGGTGTGTGTCTTCCAGGTGTGTGTCTCTCACTCTAGTATATAGAATGAAAGTTTTCCTGAACACTTATTTCAGGAAAGAAAATATTCTTGACTTGTAGTGAACTGGTCAAATACAGCCTTAATTACCCTCCTCTAGTCAACACACTTTAATTTCAACTGACCAACCAAACAACCAGCCAGCCAACCAGCTAACCAACCAACCAATTAACCAGCCAACCAACCAACCAATCAACCAACCAGCCAATCAACCAACTAACCAGCTAACCAACTAACCAACTAACCAGCCAACCAACCACCCAACCAACCAACCAATTAACCAGCCAACCAACCAACCAATTAACCAGCCAACCAACGAACCAGCCAATCAACCAACCAATCAACTAACCAGCCAACCAACAGCCAACGAAACAACGAACAAACGAACCAACCAACCAACCAACTAACCAGCCAACCAAGCAACCAACCAACTAGTCAAACAACCAACCAATTAGCCAACAACCAAACAACCAATCAACTAGCCAACCAACCAACCAAACAGCCAACCAGCCAACCAACCAAACAAGCAACCGCCCAACTAGCTAACCAACCAATCAACCAACCAATCAATCAACAAACCAACCCACCAGCCAATCAACCAACCAACCAACCAACCAGATAACCAACCAACCAAACAACCAAATAACCGACCAACCAACCAACCAATCAACCAACCATCCATCCAACCAATCAACCAACCAGTCAACCAACCAAAGAACCAACCAACCAACTTGCCAATCAACCAATCAACCAGCCAAGCAACCATCTTCATATATAAAGACAATGTATGATCTTACCAGGGGAACACAGGCATATATACATAGGCTGAACTTGCCTAATAGGCCGAACTCCTTTAAAATTTAAACTTTTCCAAATTTTTTTTACAGGTTTGTAGGTAATTATTTTTCATTACCAGTGATATAAAGATTTATATTTTAGTAGCAAAACTAACGAAAAAACCTGACCTAACATCCCTTCAACAAACGTAATTTATTTCAATAAACTTCTGTTATGTATCATAGGTTAATTTAATTCATTTGGTATTAAATCAGCGATATATTTTCTCGTAATACTCAGATCGATTTCCTTTGAATTATGGCAAAAATAAATTTTCATTCGGCTTATTCGGCAAAGTGAACCCTTGCCAAATAGGCCAAACTGGAAGATTCGGCTTAAATGGTCCGACATATATGTATAATCTTGCCGAATTAATAAAACTGGTTAATTGGCAAGAACTTATTTAAAATTAAGTCCTTTCTAAAATTTCCTCTTATACGTTTAAAGATATATATGTGTCGTTGCATATATGCTAAGAATATTCTCTAATCCTTGTTTGGAATTAAAATATTTCTAACTGGTAATGAACAGATTACATATGGATAAGTGTTTGTATGTGTGTGTTGAGAATTTACTGTGATCCCTGTTTTAGGGATTAAAGTATAAATGACTGGTGGTTAACAGGTGACAATGTTCCCTCAATGACTCTTTGAGTAGTCGATCAGTTGGAAGTCCAATTAACCAACTAGATATAAAATGGCAGTCACCGGCGGGTATATAAAGGAGGTGAGCTCAGGATGGAGGTCAGTGTGTCTCCAGGACGGGTGGTTGTTGTGTTGCCATCACGTCTTCCACTCATATACTGTGATGAGGTACGTCGTGGGTCTTACTGTTACTTTAAAAAACTCGTCTCTATGACACCAACCTTACAGACCCAGGATTAACAGTTATAAAATATATTTGTAGTGATTGTAAAACTAAATCGAGTAGATGAACTGATTATTATTATTACTGAATAATCTGAAAACGGAATGTGACAGGTGCAGTTACAATGTAGCCGGGAAATGTCTGGTATAAATTTGTCTGGATAACGACATATTAACAAACATGTCTTTATTAAAAATGGTTCGGTCATCTCACCTTGATCACTTCTAACATTCAAGGGTCAAGAATAAGAACATAAGAATAAAGGAGCACTGCAGCAGGCCTGCTGGCCCATGCTATGCAGCTCCAAATTGAAGGGTAAGACATGTGAAACAGTTGGGTATCTTTATTGCTAAAACTTTTGGCCTATGCGGTAGGCTTCAGTCAAATACAGAAAATGGATTTTAGGTAGCAGGATAAGTGGCAAGGCACACGTGTTGTAATCAGTCCATCAACCTCGGAGAAATAGTTGAGGTGGTCAGTCTTTCAGCCTGGAAAAGAGCTCGGCTCCATGATCTGGAACAACATGCAGCTTCAGCATGAGAATGAAGTCTAAATACTGTCGAAGGTGATGTATAGGCGATTTCGAAGACGTTACAGGAGACTGGGTCCAGTACTAGAAGCATGAGGACGATGGAGTACTATTGGCTCGTGCTAAGCAGGTGCCTCTGGAATCCAACCTTTCTAACTCATAACTAGTAGCGATGAAATTGTGGAATATGTCCTCTGTATCAAGATATCGTTGTGTTGAAGAATGAAACACGTGCAACATTTGGGAATCTTTATTATGGAAACCTTTCGCCAGCCAGTGGTTTCTTTAGCCCATTATAGAAAAAATCAGTGGAAGATGAGGAGGAGTTTGAGGTAATCAGTCCCTCAGTCTGGAGTCAATGTGTTCAGTCCATCAATCTTGAGAAAAATACAGCCTGTGTATAGAAGTGGTTTATATACTGTATAGAGGCGAGTTGAAGCATCAGGAGGCAGTCACTAGTGCAAAAATACACTGGTGTCAGTAGGTCATGCCTGTAAGTTAGGCAAGAGCTGGAGAACTCCCTGTGTCAAGATCCCAAGATGTTGCTTTAACTCGCCTGTTTTCATTACCCATCTTATCATTTTCCTGGCAGATGTGACGGTAACACTGTTGTGATCCTTGAATGTGAGATTCTGACACTAACTTCTTCACATTACTTTTTCGCTCTGTTGTCATTAGAGTTTGTAGTATACTTCGTTCTAGCTTTTATTTCCCCAAGGGTTCGGCAACTGATTAACTGAAATTTGTCCTCACTGAACATCATATTATTTTTCATGGCCCATTGGAAACTTTGTTTACATCTTACTGGAGATTTACTGTGTCCTCAATGGATGACACTCACGCACATTCTAGTATCTTCTGCAAAAGACACGATGCTATGGTTTACATCTCTATCTGTCTGATATGAGGATGAGGAACGGGATGAGGGCGAACAGAGCTTTTCCTGTGCCAGCCTCCGACTTAACTCTGTTTACCATTACTCTTTGAGTTCTATTGCTTAGAAAGTTGAAGATGCATCTGCGTACTAAATTATTCATTTAGCACGCACTACGATTGCACTTGTCGAAGGACTTTGCAGTCTGTGTATACTATTGCATTCTGCTAGTGCATCCAAGACCATGTCATAGTAGTCTAGCAGTTGCGAGAGGCAGGAGCGACCTGCTCTAAACCCATGTTGTCCTGGACATAGGCGTTGCTTAAATTGTCTGTTGCAAGCTCCTCGATGTTCACTCAGGCGGAGAGACTTCTGTTTGTCTTCCCTAAATATTTCCTGGAGCAGTGTGAATAGGGGGTTGATGAAGACGATTGCCAGAGAAGAAAAAGGTGTAGGACTTCATTTCATAGTGATGCCTTTGATGGCTGCAGCCACGGTGGCTACAGTGATGTTGGTGCTAGCAAGCCCCTAGCTCTTGGTGGGTATTACTGGCAACATCCTCATATTTGATGAAATGTTTCGCCACGAGTGGCTCCTTGTTACAAAAAACGCGATTCTAAAAGCTTAGAGATCTCCAGTGAATACTAGAAAGGACTGCCCTTCTAGCATCCAGCCTGTTACTGGGTTTTCGTAACAAGTAGTCAGTATCCTTGTCCAATTATCCATTAAAATTCAGTATGGTTCAATAGCGCTTTAGGATTACAACTGGTAGGCTATTAACTAGAGAAATTAAAATTTAATAAATTTATTAAGTCTAGAGGTATATTATCAAAGTAAATTAAATCACAGCAATCAAAATAAAATCAATCTCTCGAGTTCAATATTATTGTGCTGAAAGCACATATCACATTTATAATTCTTAAGTACCGTCAGGTACATTAACATTTAATAAGATATTACAAATATGTACAAGTGTGTATGTGTGTAAGTGCTCTTAAGTAGTTAGCTATGTCTAAAGACTCGAATAAGACTTAAACAAGTGACTGACAAAGTCCTCAAACTAACTTCTTGACCGACTGGCAACCCGAACAGTCTGCTTGAACAACAAAGAATGCTAAGCCCAATAGCAATGCAATATGCGACTGCGACACAGAATCAGGAACTGGGAGATAATATAACGACACTAAGTAGGGACCATCAGCAGATCCTCCACAAAAGTTACAAAACTCCCTTACTACTGAGTCTAAGTTCAGCATAGGAAACACCCGACTGTGACAATACACAGGAACCAGTACAAAATTAGGTCAGAAGCTATCGCTAAGGACCTGAGATGTTCAGAGTGTCTAAGCGACACACAACCTCAGTACAACGTCGAAAATCAGTCTATACAATGTTCTGTGAACAGAGTTCTACAGAACTAACAAGAATAATCAGACAAACAATCTGTCCAACCACCAAGCGAGTCTAGAGCAGACTGAATACTTCACAAGAGGTGAGGACACCCCCCCCTCGATCACGTGATAGCTCCGTGGACAGCACAGCTCAGAAGCCGACAGTATAACGAGCGACAAGCGATAATTACAGTAGTTTGACAATCAAGACTAACTGAGCAAATATTATGTACATCCTAACAACATAAGCTACGTCAAATAACAATATAAGGCAATACATTTGCGATTTAGCTATTATCGCAAATATAAGCAATATAAAATTATATGAAAAGATAATATACATTATATATATACATAATAATCATTGTAACCCATTCAGGGGTTGCAACACTCCTTCAGTCCTAATACAGAGAACTAGATCAGGTGACCATAAGAAAAATGTGTGGCAACGTTAGAAGTAATATCGAGTTATCAGTAAAATGTTAGACGAGTTTGTCATGTAGGGGGGTAATGATTGAATAGGATATAAGGGGAATATGGGAGTAAGGGATTATGTAGGGAGGGGAGAGACAGGCGAGGTGGTAGGAGTGAGATGATTAGCGGAGGTAGGTAGGTAATGACAGGTCAGTGGTGACCACCACGACACTCATTAACTCTACAATACTCACTAACATATACCTCGCCCACTCTTCACTCATATATAAACATAATAAAATATAAGAAATAGGAATAGCAAATAACGGGGACAGTGAATATTATTATTCTACTCAAACACAGTTTATTATTACGTCTTTGTACCATAATATATTTGGGAACAGAACATTATTGTGGTTTAGATAAATGGGGTGGTACACATAAGCAGTGAGACAGGGAACACAATCAACTTGACCAAAATGAATATAACTTACAATATAGTACAGAGGACAGTTCACTACAGGAACTAAGCCACAGGTCCCAAGACCTACACAGCACGAGTACTGCTCCAAGCCAGTACTCTGCCCAAAGTCTCCAACAGTCTCTCCTCCCAAGACTCTCCAGCTCAGCTCTGCTCACAGGCCAGAGCTCTGCTCGAATCTCCCTACTCAGCTCTTCCTTGGGCTTTTATGGTGGTCCAAGCACCCTCCACAACCACGTGTACAACCTGAGGCCTAGGTCTGAGGCGTCAAGAACAAAAGACCTCAGACGTGGGCGTGGCTACAGACGTTTGCCAAGGCAAGGTGTGACCATATAATTGGTTAAATTAGGTCTCTCCAGAGACCTCACAAGCCCAGCTGGACTACATCACAAGTTTGCCAGTAGGCCTTCTTCAGTGTTCCTAGTGGCAGCTTAGGCCTCCTTCAGTGTTCCCAGTGGCAGCTTAGTGTTATCCACTGGAGGCAGCAGACTTGATGTTGTTGACTGGTGTCGTCTAAGGAGTGTCCACGTTGAGGGTGGAAAGTCTGCGAAGACTGTGAACACATTTCCTGATTGCCTTTCAGTCTTCAAGACTAATATTTAACTGTATACGAAACTTATGCCACATTCTGCACTTTCTTTCGGTGCACTGACAGGGGCTGGGGTTATGCAGTACAAGATGACTTTCTCACATCATGCAATGACTGATATAATACAGTTTGATGAATGAGACACTTGTGCAACATTTGGGTATCTTTATTCTTTAAACTTTTTCGCCAGCCAGTGACTTCTTCAGTCCAATTCAGAGAAAGGTGGAAGATGAGGAGGACTTTGAGGCAATCAGTCCCTGCAGCATCTTCGCTTAGTTGAGCATATATTCTTCAAACAGGTGACGCGTTGATGCACTGAACACATCCACTCCAGGTTGAGGGACTGATTACCTCAAACTTCTCTTCGTCTTCCATCGTTCTTTTCTCAAGTGGACTGAAGAAGCCACTGGCTGGCGAAACATTTTGGAAATAAAGATACCCAAAGTATAGCATTTATCAACTTGGGTTTTTTTTTAAACCATTTATTCAAACCAGGGAACGGGTCGGGTTTGAGCGCATGTAGCCAGCTGGTGCAGTGGTTTACGCGCTGGCCTGGAGTTCTACCACTCATTCACCATGGGTTCTAACCCCATCCGTACCCTGGTTTATTTGCAATCGTGTTAAGATTTCGTGAGTAATGTATTTAAATTTTCCAGTTTGAAACAACTTGTCCTTGTGTTTGGCAGCTGAATTTCACAAGAGGAAATTTTCCCATTTGTGAGGTCAAATAGAAGTGGATTTATTTAGATTTGTTCTATGGAAGGGGAGGAAAGGTCCAGTTCCTCTGGTCATGAACAGGGGAGGAAAGGTCCAGTTCCTCTGGTCATGAACAGGGGAGGAAAGGTCCAGTTCCTCTGGTCATGAACAGGGGAGGAAAGGTCCAGTTCCTCTGGTCATCAACAGGGGAGGAAAGGTCCAGTTCCTCTGGTCATCAACAGGGGAGGAAAGGTCCAGTTCCTCTGGTCATCAACAGGGGAGGAAAGGTCCAGTTCCTCTGGTCATCAACAGGGGAGGAAAGGTCCAGTTCCTCTGGTCATCAACAGGGGAGGAAAGGTCCAGTTCCTCTGGTCATCAACAGGGGAGGAAAGGTCCAGTTCCTCTGGTCATCAACATTGGTAATAAATTTTAATATTGATTTTATTTTCTCGCTCCGTAAACTCTTTTAAAAGATTATCTCTAAAAGCTTTCTAAAATATAAAATAATATATGATCACTGGCTCTCTGAGGAACACTTGCTGCAGCAAAGGTGCTCTTGATCCAGGGTATTTGGCCTCTTGGAACTGAATTACTTTTTGCGAACTTGAGTTCCTATACAGAAGGAAAGTTGATCATTATGAACTTGTTGTACTGTAGCTTCATAGCTACTATTACAGGGAGTTATTCCCTGCCACGGAGAAAGGGCTCTTGATCTGAGGAATTCGATATTTTCTTCCTTGGATAGGCTCCAAATCTCCTCTAACCCTCCTCATCTGGCCTCATTTGTATGAAAATCCGTTTTTTTTTTTTTTAAATCCAGCATCAAAACAATAGGAAAAACGTATTATTGTCCATCTTATTTTAGTAATATAGCTTCTGTGGTGTTGTTGCGATAGTTAGTAAGTAAGTATTCAGGTTAACACAAATACAGTTACGTAGATTATCATATATAGAAATAAAGATTACTAATATTATTATTTTTATTAGTTATTATTATCATTATTATTATACAATGGTGTTGATTCGTGGTCACCATTGTCACTAGATACATGAAGGGTATTGCTCGGGTGGGGTGAGTAATATTTCTTCAGAGGCATGCCTTAGTTTTATTGGGTTACTGTGCGGGCAGTGTTCTGTGCCTGGCCTTGCCACGCTCTGGCCTGGTAGTCTGGGTAGTCTGTCTGGTGCAATAGAAAAGAATAGGTAGGACCCCAATGGAAATAAGTCACTTTGGCTTGTTTGGTTTATTCTTGGTTCTGTACATATATGCTGCTATGTATCATAATCTATGTAACTGTATTTGTGTATACCTGAATAAACTTACTGACTCGTGGAGTGAACTCTAGGTAGGCCTGTGCCCTGACAGGTGGCAGCACCTGTCTACTTGGAATATACCTGGACAGAGTTCCGGGGATCAACGCCCCCGAGGCCCGGTCTGTGACCAGTCCTCCTGGTGGATCAGAGCCTGATCAACCAGGCTGTTACTGCTGGCCGCACATAGTCCAACATACGAACCATAGCCCGGCTGGTCAGGTACTGACTGTAGGTGAATGTCCAGTGCTTGCATGAAGACAGCCAGGGGTCTATTGGTAATCCTCCTGATGTATGCTGGGAGGCAGTTGAACAGTCTTGGGCCCCTGACACTTATTGTGTTGTCTCTTATCGTGCTAGTGACACCCCTGTTTTTCATTGGGGGGGATGTTGCACCGTCTGCCGAGTCTATTGCTTTCACAGGGAGTGATTTTTCGTGTGCAAGTTTGGTACTAGTCCCTCTAGGATTTTCCAGGTGTATATAATCATGTATCTCTCCCTCCTGCATTCTAGGGAGTACAGATTTAGGCACGTCAAGCATTCCCAGTAAGTGAGGTGGTTTATCACAGTTACGCGATAAACATGAGCGCGAAATGTAAATCACAACAGCAGTACAATTATTATTATTATTATTATTTATTATTATTAATACGATTATTATAATGTGATCTGGATTGTCGATTGAACTGTGGTACCCATGCGCTTCTAGCCAGACAGCTATTGAATGAATTATGGTAAATGTTTATTTCTTTGCCCCCATCTTGGTGGAGCAAGCTGCCGAGGTGGTACAAAACTCAAATAACAATTATATACTTCACCGCCCACTTATTTAACATATTCAATAGATTCCAATACATAATTGGAGTAGCGAGTTATTTGTCATTCTGCTTACAGATTGTGGTGGTGTATATGTGTGTGTGTGGCCGCGGCTGTGGAGGCCCAGCGTAATGCTGCCACCAGGCTCGGCCTTGTCGGCCCAGAGCTGGGTCTCCCTCCTGTACTAGGCAACCCTCAAGGTAAGTCAGTTTTTCTTGTACAACTGGTGAACGTATGCGCTCACTTCTTTCGTTGCTTTCTTCTGGTTTGGCAAGACATCAGTTAGTGTATTATATTTAAATCATATAGACGAACAACAACTGTGAAAAAATTACGAAATTACAAGCGATTTCGTGACTTCTCACATTATCAAGGAATTATGCAGTTCATTTCCTTCATAATGTGAGAAGTCACGAAAGCGCTTGAAATTTCACTATTTTTTCAGCGTTTTTCTGCATATTGTGATGTCACCTGTTTACTGTGATCTTACTGCATATATGCTTAATATTTACACACATTGTCTCGACGTCCACAACAGGACTCGAACCCGTTAATAGAGTTAGCAGGTTTGAGCCCTGCTGTGGACGTAGAGACAATGTATATGTACATATATATATATTATATATATATATATATATATATATATATATATATATATATATATATATTATGATTTAGATAAAGAAAAATTGGATATCAAATTGGGGAGGAGTATGGAAGAAGTGAATTTTTCAGATACTTGGGAGTTGACGTGTCGGCGGATGGATTTATGAAGGATGAGGTTAATCATAGAATTGATGAGGGAAAAAAGGTGAGTGGTGCGTTGAGGTATATGTGGAGTCAAAAAACGTTATCTATGGTGGCAAAGAAGGGAATGTATGAAAGTATAGTAGTACCAACACTCTTATATGGATGTGAAGCTTGGGTGGTAAATGCAGCAGCGAGGAGACGGTTGGAGGCAGTGGAGATGTCCTGTCTAAGGGCAATGTGTGGTGTAAATATTATGCAGAAAATTCGGAGTGTGGAAATTAGAAGGTGTGGAGTTAATAAAAGCATTAGTCAGAGGGCAGAAGAGGGGTTGTTGAGGTGGTTTGGTCATTTAGAGAGAATGGATCAAAGTAGAATGACATGGAAAGCATATAAATCTATAGGGGAAGGAAAGAGGGGTAGGGGTCGTCCTCGAAAGGGTTGGAAAGAGGGGGTAAAGGAGGTTTTGTGGGCGAGGGGCTTGGACTTCCAGCAAGCGTGCATGAGCGTGTTAGGAGTGAATGGAGACGAATGATACTTGGGACCTGACGATCTGTTGGAGTGTGAGCAGGGTAATATTTAGTGAAGGGATTCAGGGAAACCGGTTATTTTATATAACCGGACTTGAGTCCTGGAAATGAAGTACAATGCCTGCACTCTTGAGGAGGGGTTTGGGATTTTGGCAGTTTGGAGAGATATATTGTGTATTTTTATATGTATATACTTCTAAACTGTTGTATTCTGGGTACCTCTGCAAAAACAGTGATTATGTGCGAGTGAGGTGAAAGTGTTGAATGAAGATGGAAGTATTTTCTTTTTGGGGATTTTCTTTCTTTTTGGGTCACCCTCCCTAGTAGGTTCGAGTCTCCTTCAGCCAGAGATCAGTGTTTGTGTGTGTTTCGCCTGCTCTTGCGAATTTCTTGTGTATATATATATATATATATATATATTATATATATATATATATATATATATATATATATATATATATATATATATATATATATATATATATATATATATATATATATATATATATATATATATATATCGTGCCGAATAGGCAGAACTTGAGATCTTGGCTTAAATAGCATCGCTCATCTTGCCATATAGGACAAGTGAAAATTTGTGTATGCAATAATTTCGCCAAAATCATTCTGAACCTAACGAAAAAAAAATATATTTCATTGTTTTAGTATTAAATTATTGTAAACAAATCTAAAATATATTTAGTTGGGTTAGGCTAAAATTGTTATTTTTATAATAAGGTTAGGTAAGTTTTCTAAGATTCTTTTGGAGCAAAATTAAAAAATTTTACATTAACATTAATGAAAAAAATATATCTTTAAACGTATAAGAGAAAATTTTAGAAAGGACTTAATTTTGAATGAGTTCTTGCTAATTGACCAGTTTTACATATTCGGCACGAGATTATATATATATATATATTAAAGTTGCAGGAAGGGGAGTTGCACCTTCCTGTTGTCATGCGGATGCGGCAATTTTGGGGATGGTGAAAGATGCATGTCCCACCTGTTTTACCAGGTATACCATGTCTCCAGATACCCAAGGCATAGAATTTGCGTAGATTGGAATTTTGTTTGCTAGTTTTTTTTTTTTTTGTGGCTACGTTCCCTACTGGTGCATTGTTTTTGTTTCTCCACTACTCCGATGCACAAATGATGAATATGGTGAATATACATTTGCTAAATTTAAATCCAAAAACCTTAACCTTTAACAGAAGGAACAATCATCAGAGTACCTTACTCCAATATTTACGTTTTTTGTGAAAACTTTAAGAACATGATAAGAGACATAAAGATGAATAAACACCTGATACTCACAGGTAACTTCAACTTTAACCTCCTCCATCACCACTCACAAATAATTGAATTCACAACCACTATGAGCACTTGATGCTTGACTCTCCGAGTCAAGTTCCACATTTCTTCACCACATCTGGACAACACAATATCCGCACTAAAAGCAGACATAATCACAGATAACACCACTGACCACTAACCAACCTTTGTCGTAACCAACTTATATAAATTGCCCAGGACACAAGTAAGATCACTTTCTGACTACATGACGAGTCATCAGTTAAAAACTTCATTTCAGCATTAAGTAACAGTGACTGACAGAGTGAGGTATCAGTCTACCTCGATATTGATAAATGTATTCATACTTTTTTTACCAAAAAAAAAAAAAACACAATCCTTAATTCTATTGATAAAAAACATCTATATGAAAAACAGTACAGAATGGGTCTAATTACGAAGGAACTGACAAAATGTTACTCGTCAATACTTACTAAATTAATAAGGTCTAAAAAACTGTATTACGAAAACAGATTTTATGACATAAAAGGTAATATGAAAAGACCTGGAAAACCCTTTCTGAAATTCTAGCATCTGAAGAGCTGTCTCGAAACAGATTGATTAACGAATAATAATAATAATTAATAATAATAATTATTTGGACATGATACATAGTTGTACAAGGAATTATAGTAGTTGGGTGTACATGCCAAAAGCCCCTTGTATGTAGAATATTGTGTGCAGCTTAAACGATATCAGAAGAACCTCTCCTCCAGCCAGAAGACACTGCCAACACACTTAATGTCTTCTTCTCTACCGTAGGAACAAAACTAGCAAACAAAGTCCCCCACTCAAGCACTCAGCCAAAAGACTACCTCACTGGTAACTACCTCACTGGTACCCACCTCACTGGTAACTACCTCACTGGTAACTACCTCACTGGTAACTACCTCACTGGTAACTACCTCACTGGTAACTACCTCACTGGTACCCACCTCACTGGTACCCACCTCACTGGTACCCACCTCACTGGTAACTACCTCACTGGTACCCACCTCACTGGTAACTACCTCACTGGTACCCACCTCACTGGTACCCACCTCACTGGTACCCACCTCACTGGTACCCACCTCACTGGTACCCACCTCACTGGTAACCACCTCACTGGTAACCACCTCACTGGTAACTACCTCACTGGTACCCACCTCACTGGTACCCACCTCACTGGTAACTTCCTCACTGGTAACGGCCCAAACACTCTATTTCTAGTCCGAACAAACCCTAATGAAGAACAAGACAGAAGAACTATAAGTTACCACCAGTCATGTATAAAACAGCTTCTCATGTGTTGACACAGTAATTTTAAATATGGTCACCTAATGACCACATATAAAAATACAGCACTAATATTGCCTTATTAATCTCAAGTTAGTCTTAAGTTTACCAGAAATGCTCTGCATATACAGGTGCTTCTGTCGTGTTCACCAAATTGTTACACTCCTTCGTACAAATATGTATGATGCTAAAATAAAGATCGTATTATTACCTACCGTCCCTGTATGGACATCAGCTCTTCCATCAGGTTTTGCTGGTAATGTGTCAACAATATTCACTGAAGCATCATTCCTTTTTGTTTCGTCTCCAGCAGTATCGCCACTTTGTACATTTGTACAAATATATATTTGTCGTCCTAAATAGGTAAAAGTTGTGATATTGGCTTAAATAGCAGCGCTCTTTTTGCTGAATAAGGCAAGTGAAAATGTGCGTGTAATAATTTCGCAAAACATTATTCTGAACCCAACGAAAAAATATTTCATTGTGTTTGTTTATTATTAAATTATTGTAAACTTATCTAAAATGTATTTAGTTAAATTAGGCTACATTAAATTGCGCTTGTTATAATAAGGTTAGGTAAGTTATCTAAGATTCTTTTGGTACAAAATTAATTTTTACATTTACATAAATGAAAAAATATATCTCTAAACGTATAAGAATTTTTTTTAGAAATGACTTAATTTTAAATGAGTTGTAACTAACTGACCAGTTTTACTTATATATATATATATATATATATATATAAACTAATCTCTGGTCGAAAGACTTGAGCCTACGAACCTTGGGACAATACTTTGGCACCCAGCGAACGCTAGAAGTTTTCATCCAAGGCAGCTAGCCTTCAGACAGGTGACATTAGCTATTTCATCTCATCCCCTGCAGTAGCTAATGCCACCTGACTGAAGGCTGGCTGCCTTGGATCAAAACGTCTAGTGTTCGCTGGGCTCCAAGGTATTGACTAGTGTGGCTGGGTGGGTGGTTATAGCACTGCATATCTTGTCCCAAGGTTCGTAGGTTCTTGTCTCTTTCGAGACAAGCCACGGAGGGGATGGGGGTAGAAATCTTTAACTCAAGTACTTTCACACATCTGAGAGCGTCATTAGGAGCTGTGCAATGCTGAAAGGGCAGCAACTGGAGAAATAAGATAAGTTTTTAGAGTATGGTAGCGCGGTGGCACCAGCCGATATGACTGTACCATACTCTGAAAAACGTACCTTGTTTCTCCTGTTGCTGCCCTTGTAACATTGCATAGCTCCTGATGACGCACTGAAAAGTGTGAAAGTAATTGAGCTAAAGATTCCCCCCTTCCCCCCCGTGGCTTGTCTTGCATTGTTAAGATCGCCTGTCTGTGATTGTTTTGCACATGTGTTTACTATAAGAAAAGTTAGTCAATATTAAGTGATGGTGTACTAACGTCAGCACTTTCCCAGGTACACCAACAGGAGTTGATTCCATAGTGGGTTGTGTTTGTCTGCCCAGGAACCAGGTGTGTCCTGAGGTGGGAGCTTTTCCCATCAGTCCACCAACAACAACACGACCACCACAGACAGGAGGAGGAAATTTCGGAGCAGGCAAAATCGACGTTCGCATTGTCAACTTGGTAAGGGAGTATTTTTTTATTAGTATTATATCAATGCAATGTGTGTCTACCCTAATATATATATATATATATATATATATATATATATATATATATATATATATATATATAACATTTTACAATGTAAGAACAATAGGAATTTTACATAACACAGAACTGGTCACACTCAACGTTTAAAGTCTGTTCATCTGTCTGCTACCCACAACAGCCTGATAGTTTCTAGACAAATAATTATCATCACAGTAGAACGATACAAATAGGCTTGAGCCTATTTGTATCGAGGTGATTTCACTTAAACTTCGAGTTATATCACAGATAAGAGTTATATCACAGATAAGAGTTATATCACAGATAAGAGTTATATCACAGATAAGAGTTATATCACAGATAAGAGTATATTTGATGGAGATATCAACTTGATATTCACCGCTGAAACCTGGAAGAGTTGTGCTGGATCTGAGTTACTTAAAAAAAACATTAAGTTTTTAAATAATCTTCAAAAATTCACGATTTGATATAAAAAAATCAAAGAAAAAGAAAGTAATATAATATATAGGCTAACATGACAGTGAATGAGGTCAGAAATAGCAACTGAAGCGGCACAAATTAAATGATTAACAGTTTCCCAGAGCATTGTAATAGATTACGAGGAAACTCTTCCTCAAATTCTAAATGACACTCTGAATGTCAAAAATGATGAATCTGGCAACTTTACAGTCAAGTTGCCCAACCTGCTGGGAAGAATTTTGATTACTTGTGTATATATAAGTAGTTGTGGAGACGAGGACTCGCACTCTCTGGTACTATGTTAGAATGTAACAAATTGTTGGAAAGTACACTTCATATCCACCTTCTCCTCTTAACAACACTCACTATTTCACTGATGCTAAGACGATCGAATGAGTGACCCTTCACCAGCCATAAACAGTAATTAGCTGACCGTGTTTCTAGAGCCCTCGGTGGGTCCTTGTTTCTAGAGCCCTCGGTGGGTCTTTGTTTCTAGAGCCCTCGGTGGGTACTTGTTTCTAGAGCCCTCGGTGGGTCCTTGTTTCTAGAGCCCTCGGTGGGTCCTTGTTTCTAGAGCCCTCGGTGGGTCCTTGTTTCTAGAGCCCTCGGTGGGTCCTTGTTTCTAGAGCCCTCGGTGGGTCCTTGTTTCTAGAGCCCTCGGTGGGTCCTTGTTTCTAGAGCCCTCGGTGGGTCCTTGTTTCTAGAGCCCTCGGTGGGTCCTTGTTTCTAGAGCCCTCGGTGGGTCCTTGTTTCTAGAGCCCTCGGTGGGTCCTTGTTTCTAGAGCCCTCGGTGGGTCCTTGTTTCTAGAGCCCTCGGTGGGTCCTTGTTTCTAGAGCCCTCGGTGGGTACTTGTTTCTAGAGCCCTCGGTGGGTCCTTGTTTCTAGAGCCCTCGGTGGGTCCTTGTTTCAAGGACCCTCGGTGGGTCCTTGTTTCTAGAGCCCTCGGTGGGTCCTTGTTTCTAGAGCCCTCGGTGGGTCCTTGTTTCAAGGACCCTCGGTGGGTCCTTGTTTCTAGAGCCCTCGGTGGGTCCTTGTTTCTAGAGCCCTCGGTGGGTACTTGTTTCTAGAGCCCTCGGTGGGTCCTTGTTTCTAGAGCCCTCGGTGGGTACTTGTTTCAAGGACCCTCGGTGGGTCCTTGTTTCAAGGACCCTCGGTGGGTCCTTGTTTCAAGGACCCTCGGTGGGTCCTTGTTTCTAGAGCCCTCGGTGGGTACTTGTTTCAAGGACCCTCGGTGGGTCCTTGTTTCAAGGACCCTCGGTGGGTCCTTGTTTCAAGGACCCTCGGTGGGTCCTTGTTTCTAGAGCCCTCGGTGGGTACTTGTTTCAAGGACCCTCGGTGGGTACTTGTTTTCCCTTCATACTATAAAACTTCGCATTTCATTTACGTAATTCTTTTATTTATCAGTGTTATGGTATGTTATAATTGGTAATTTTCTAACGACAGACGACACTCTAGCTTAGCCACACGTAATTAACATCAATCAAGGAATTTGTGTAAGAAATGTTCGTACGATTTGCAAGGATAGTTGCAATATCAACATTGATGAAGAAGATAAGTGATGCATAAAGTTTCTAGCATTTTACAAAAATATACAGATTTTGGTGTATTTACAAAGTAACATTAGCCAAGAATGAACTTGACAGTACTGTTCAGGGAACTTGTTGCTCTGAACTGTACTGCATGTTACCAACTGTTGTATTTATTAGGAAGAGCTTGCAGTCTTGGTTATATCACAATGATTGTTTACTGAACAGCAGAGTATAAGTTCTGTGGCGCATTAACTCTGAACTTAGTCATTACAACACTTAATATACTTAACTGATGTTAAAAGTTAATTTAGAGATACCAGAGGTAAGTTGTGTAGTATTGAACTAACATTATTACATTACTTATGCAATGTTAGCTTAGATTTATTGCAACAAATATCTCATATACCTTGTATATATAGAGAAATATATTAATACTTAAGAGAATTGGCTAGAATATATTTTTTGTAATGCAGTTCAGCTTTGACCGGCTGCCTAAATAGCACCACCATACGATGAGTGGCACTGCCCAGGAACACTGACCCTCGATGTATGCTTTAATATAGTAGATGTTGTCAATTTAATTTCATGTCTACAGCCTTCAGCGGGAGCTTGCCCAGGCCAGAAACTGTGTTGCCCTGATGGCAGCGTTCCTTCAGGACCAGGCCAGGTAGGAAGACCCAACCCGGTGATTCCCAATCCAGTGCAGATTAACTCCGGTGCTTGCGGTATCCAGAATCCTCATCCTATACCCGGCAGGGTGCCCAACTTTGCTGAGGTAAGAACACCACTCTTGTCATCCTGTTAAACTTAAATACGGTACATTGACTATGTCACAACTGTGATCAAACTGCGGCTTGCGACCAGCATGCAGCTCCTGAAGCTACTCTGTGCGACTCCCGAGACATATATATATATTATATATATATATATATATATATATATATATATATATATATATATTATATATATATATTATATATATATATTATATATATATATTATATATATATATATAAGTGCCGAATATGTAAAACTGGTCAGTTAGCAAGAACTCATTTAAAATAGTCCTTTCTGAAATTTTCTCTTGTATGTTTAAAGATATATTTTTTTCATTAATGTTAATTTAAAAATTTTTAATTTTGCACCAAAAGAATCTTAAACTTACCTAACCTTATTATAACAAGAACAATTTATTTTAGCCTAACCCAACTAAATATATTTTAAATACTTTTACAATAATTTAGTATTAAACAAATACAATCAAATATATTTTTTTCGTTAGGTTCAGAATGATTTCGGCGAAATTATTCCATACACAAATTTTCACTTGTCCTATATGGCAAGATGAGCGATGCTATTTAAGCCAAGATCGCAAGTTCTGCCTATTCGGCACGATATAGATATATATATATATATATATATATATATATATATATATATATATATATATATATATACACGGGTAGATCACATTATCTTTTTAAGCATCCATATGCACTGTGTCCAAACTGCTGGTTAAACTCGCTAATCGTAATCAAAACATGTTCTGAACAAGTACAGATGATGTAACTGGACTGCACCATCACTCTTTATGCAGTACGCACAAGTTACGCTTGCGGTGCTAGCGGTACATAAGTACTTTTCTGATTAATAAATACTTAAGATTGATTTTAGTTACAGTTAGAAAACCGTTGTTTAAAATGATCGAACAACAGAAGAGTATAAGACGGAAATACAAACAATAAACTAGTGTGTTTTACCAACAATGGAAGAATGATTTTGCTTTTACTGTTAAGGATGATAAGACTGTGTCTTATCTGTTATACAACATCAGCAACCTTCAAGCCAGTAATTTACAGCATCACCAACACTCTACCTATAACAAACTTGCATCTGAATTTCCTCCTGACTCAGAACTGCGACAAAATAAAATAATATAAAATTAGTTTTGGGGTAATACCCAAAAAAATGTTCGCCGACCTCTGGTCAGTGAGAGATAACCCAGGCGGTGAGAGATAACCCAAGCGGTGAGAGATAACCCAAGCGGTGAGAGATAACCCAGGCGTCTGTGTTGAGCTACTGCTCACGGGGGTCACAAGAGGAAGCACATGGGAGGTATATAATTATTATTATTGTTATTATTATTATTATTGTTATTGTTATTATACAATTACTGGTATACAATACCAACAAGGTGAAGAGAGAATGAGACACTTGGTAATAAAGATACCCAGGTGTTGCAAACATGTCTTATTCATGATCAAAGATATAAGTTCAACCAGTCCACCAGGTTGTATACGTGGAGAGGCTGTGTCTCTAAAACTGGAATTAAAGTAACATCATACAGTAGATAGGCTTTAAACCTAGTAAAGTAAACAACACCTGCCTGCAGGCTGACTTCGGAGAGTACCCGTGGATGGCTGTGGTGTTAGACTTGGATGACAACTACAAGGGCGGTGGCGCTCTCATCAGTGAGAACTGGGTACTCACAGCTGCTCACAAGGTTGCTAACGAGAGGTAAGGTTTTTCTCTTACAAAGACAACCAATCCTTCCTAAGAAAAAATTACCATAGCTCAAAGAACGAAAAAAAAAAGCGCTGGTGATAAAAGAAGGTGAATGTTTATGAGATGTATTCTTGTTCTGTCTTCTCTGTTTACGTTTTCTGTTGGCTTATAAAAAAAATACCGTTTTTTTCTTTTGCATTCTTCCTTATGTAGTTAATAATGTACTTTATAATACCACAACCTCAGCCTCTCTACTTTAGTCCTCTCAAGATACATGTTGGTTGAAGCACCATACCATCAAGATACATGTTGGTTGAAGCTCCATACCATCAAGATACATGTTGGTTGAAGCTCCATACCATCAAGATACATGTTGGTTGAAGCTCCATACCATCAAGATACATGTTGGTTGAAGTTCCATACCATCAAGATACATGTTGGTTGAAGCTCCATACCATCAAGATACATGTTGGTTGAAGCTCCATACCATCAAGATACATGTTGGTTGAAGCTCCATACCATCAAGATACATGTTGGTTGAAGCTCCATACCATAAAGATACATGTTGGTTGAAGCTCCATACCATCAAGATACATGTTGGTTGAAGCTCCATACCATCAAGATACATGTTGGTTGAAGCTCCATACCATCAAGATACATGTTGGTTGAAGCTCCATACCATCAAGATACATGTTGGTTGAAGCTCCATACCATCAAGATACATGTTGGTTGAGGCTCCATACCATCAAGATACATGTTGGTTGAGGCTCCATACCATCAAGATACATGTTGGTTGAGGCACCATACCATTAAGATATATGTTGGTTGAGGCTCCATACCATCAAGATACATGTTGGTTGAGGCTCCATACCATCAAGATACATGTTGGTTGAAGCTCCATACCATCAAGATACATGTTGGTTGAGGCTCCATACCATCAAGATACATGTTGGTTGAAGCTCCATACCATCAAGATACATGTTGGTTGAGGCTCAATACCATCAAGATACATGTTGGTTGAAGCTCCATACCATCAAGATACATGTTGGTTGAAGCTCCATACCATCAAGATACATGTTGGTTGAAGCACTATACCATCAAGATACATGTTGGTTGAAGCTCCATAACATCAAGATACATGTTGGTTGAAGCACCATACCATCAAGATACATGTTGGTTGAAGCACCATACCATCAAGATACATGTTGGTTGAAGCTCCATACCATCAAGATACATGTTGGTTGAGGCTCCATACCATCAAGATACATGTTGGTTGAAGCACCATACCATTAAGATATATGTTGGTTGAAGCACCATACCATTAAGATACATGTTGGTTGAAGCTCCATACCATCAAGATACATGTTGGTTGAGGCTCCATACCATCAAGATACATGTTGGTTGAAGCTCCATACCATCAAGATACATGTTGGTTGAGGCTCCATACCATCAAGATACATGTTGGTTGAAGCTCCATACCATCAAGATACATGTTGGTTGAAGCTCCATACCATCAAGATACATGTTGGTTGAAGCTCCATACCATCAAGATACATGTTGGTTGAAGTTCCATACCATCAAGATACATGTTGGTTGAAGCACCATACCATCAAGATACATGTTGGTTGAAGCACCATACCATCAAGATACATGTTGGTTGAGGCTCCATACCATCAAGATACATGTTGGTTGAAGCACCATACCATCAAGATACATGTTGGTTGAAGCTCCATACCATCAAGATACATGTTGGTTGAAGCTCCATACCATCAAGATACATGTTGGTTGAAGCTCCATACCATCAAGATACATGTTGGTTGAAGCACCATACCATCAAGATACATGTTGGTTGAGGCTCCATACCATCAAGATACATGTTGGTTGAAGCACCATACCATCAAGATACATGTTGGTTGAAGCACCATACCATTAAGATATATGTTGGTTGAAGCTCCATACCATTAAGAGGCTGAGGAGCTGTATACCAACTCTAATCTAATAATTTCATAAGAATTTACACAGTTCCACCCTAACGTGACTCAAGGTGTGTTAGCCTGTGAAACCTCGAGTCCAGTACTGTCTTGGTGATGAGATATTTCCAGCACAGTGTACTGTGTCTTGGTGCTGAGATATTTCCAGTACAGTGTACTGTGTCTTGGTGCTGAGATATTTCCAGTACAGTGTACTGTGTCTTGGTGCTGAGATATTTCCAGTACAGTGTACTGTGTCTTGGTGCTGAGATATTTCCAGCACAGTGTACTGTGTCTTGGTGCTGAGATATTTCCAGCACAGTGTACTGTGTCTTGGTGCTGAGATATTTCCAGTACAGTGTACTGTGTCTTGGTGCTGAGATATTTCCAGTACAGTGTACTGTGTCTTGGTGCTGAGATATTTCCAGTACAGTGTACTGTGTCTTGGTGCTGAGATATTTCCAGCACAGTGTACTGTGTCTTGGTGCTGAGATATTTCCAGCACAGTGTACTGTGTCTTGGTGCTGAGATATTTCCAGCACAGTGTACTGTCTTGGTGCTGTCGTAATGCCAGTACAGTGAACTGTGTCTTGGTGCTGTGGTAACTCCAGCAGTGTACTGTGTCTTGGTGCTGTGGTATGCCAGTACAGTGTACTGTGTCTTGGTGTTGAGGTAACTCCAGCACAGTGTACTGTGTCTTGGTGCTGTGGTAATTCCAGTACAGTGTACTGTGTCTTGGTGTTGTGGTAATTCCCGTACAGTGTACTGTGTCTTGGTGTTGTGGTAATTCCCGTACAGTGTACTGTGTCTTGGTGCTGTGGTAATTCCAGTACAGTGTACTGTGTCTTGGTGCTCTGGTAATTCCAGTACAGTGTACTGTGTCTTGGTGCTCTGGTAATTCCAGTACAGTGTACTGTGTCTTGGTGCTGTGGCAATTCCAGTACAGTGTACTGTGTCTTGGTGCTGTGGCAATTCCAGTACTGTGTCTTGGTGCTCTGGTAATTCCAGTACAGTGTACTGTGTCTTGGTGCTCTGGTAATTCCAGTACAGTGTACTGTGTCTTGGTGCTGTGGTAATTCCCGTACAGTGTACTGTGTCTTGGTGTTGTGGTAATTCCAGTACAGTGTACTGTGTCTTGGTGTTGTGGTAATTCCCGTACAGTGTACTGTGTCTTGGTGTTGTGGTAATTCCCGTACAGTGTACTGTGTCTTGGTGCTCTGGTAATTCCAGTACAGTGTACTTTGTCTTGGTGCTGTGGCAATTCCAGTACTGTGTCTTGGTGCTGTGGTAATTCCAGTACAGTGTACTGTGTCTTGGTGCTCTGGTAATTCCAGTACAGTGTACTGTGTCTTGGTGCTCTGGTAATTCCAGTACAGTGTACTGTGTCTTGGTGCTGTGGCAATTCCAGTACAGTGTACTGTGTCTTGGTGCTGTGGCAATTCCAGTACAGTGTACTGTGTCTTGGTGCTCTGGTAATTCCAGTACAGTGTACTGTGTCTTGGTGCTCTGGTAATTCCAGTACAGTGTACTGTGTCTTGGTGCTCTGGTAATTCCAGTACAGTGTACTGTGTCTTGGTGCTGTGGCAATTCCAGTACAGTGTACTGTGTCTTGGTGCTGTGGCAATTCCAGTACAGTGTACTGTCTTGGTGCTCTGGTAATTCCAGTACAGTGTACTGTGTCTTGGTGCTCTGGTAATTCCAGTACAGTGTACTGTGTCTTGGTGCTGTGGCAATTCCAGTACAGTGTACTGTGTCTTGGTGCTGTGGCAATTCCAGTACAGTGTACTGTGTCTTGGTGCTCTGGTAATTCCAGTACAGTGTACTGTGTCTTGGTGCTCTGGTAATTCCAGTACAGTGTACTGTGTCTTGGTGCTGTGGCAATTCCAGTACAGTGTACTGTGTCTTGGTGCTGTGGCAATTCCAGTACAGTGTACTGTGTCTTGGTGCTCTGGTAATTCCAGTACAGTGTACTGTGTCTTGGTGTTCTGGTAATTCCAGTACAGTGTACTGTGTCTTGGTGCTCTGGTAATTCCAGTACAGTGTACTGTGTCTTGGTGCTGTGGCAATTCCAGTACAGTGTACTGTGTCTTGGTGCTCTGGTAATTCCAGTACAGTGTACTGTGTCTTGGTGCTGTGATAGTTGTTGCTGTGTTACTTCAAAAAGATTTTCATTGTCTGTCTTGAGAGTGTTGAGCTACAGCTCTTGCACCTTTTTGAGAGTGTTGAGCTACAGGTTATAGTCTTTGCTTTTAACTTGTATAAACTTACACCACACGCTGTACTATTCCTTTCGCGTGGGTAGAGGGACAGGAAGGTAGCGTTCAAAGATAAGGGAAATATATTCCATTGAACACAAGGCAACTCAAGCTCATTAACGTTGTTTTGTACTTTTCAACTGAATTAGGAACGACGCAAGGTATGACTACCCTAGTCTATGACTTGACAGGATGGTTTTCCTGTCTTATTCCATCACAAAGGATGTTTTCTTATTTTCCATGACGCTTACCTGGTGATGAGGTGATGAGGAAATCTTCAAGTGTTGCAGGAGGGGAGTATCGATCTTGGGTGAGTGACGGGGCCATCTTGACAAACGTAAAGCTGCGCAACCACACACTTTTCAAACAACATACAGAGGCTGGTGACGGGTCTCTTGACCCGAGGAGTTCAAATTCAAAGTTTATTCTCTATAAAGATTACAATGTTTAATTTACAGAATTTGGTTGTTGTGTGGTTTACATGTTAAATGATGATTACAGAGTGTACCACTAGAACGACGCCTAGCATGGTGATCTCACATTCTTAAGATGTTGTGTGACCTCTACTGGTGTATCTGTAGCTATGAACATAAAAACAGTTTACAGAATGTTTTTTTTTTTTCATCTCCGAGAGGGTTACTCTTCAATGTTTGCTTGATTTTTTTTTATTTTTTATTTTATTCTACCCACAAAGCTTTCATTTATAACTTGAAAACTCATCCAGACACCTTCAAATACACAAGGCTGGTGTAGTGTAACTAGGGCCATGGTTCCTGCGACTCTCGGCATGTGACGGCGACCTCTGCTCAAGGTCACATATACCATTCGTGAGTTTCATTGACATAATTTGAAAAGGCCTTTTCTGATTGGGTTCAAACTTTCTTTAGTGGTTTATCTTACTCAGAAGATAGAATTATTGTTAGTGTGTGTAGGTGCTGATTTTGTAACTTTATTATTAAAAAGCTTTACTCTGAGGCACTATGAGTATGGCTCATATGAATATATATTATAGGAAATGTATATTATAAACAGCCTGCTACTACTAATAAAAACTTTGTACAGGCACTGTTTTTATTATTTTAAAACAGTTAAAAAATCCGGAGTTGGTTGGTACCGTGTAATAAATATTGTCACTTGTGCTGGGTGATGACGCACTCTCTGTACTGATGCTTGGTGATGACGCACTCTCTGTACTGATGCTTGGTGATGACGCACTCTGTACTGATGCTTGGTGATGACGCACTCTGTACTGATGCTGGGTAATGACGCACTCTCTGTACTGATGCTTGGTGATGACGCACTCTGTACTGATGCTTGGTGATGACGCACTCTGTACTGATGCTTGGTAATGACGCACTCTCTGTACTGATGCTTGGTGATGACGCACTCTCTGTACTGATGCTTGGTGATGACGCACTCTCTGTACTGATGCTTGGTGATGACGCACTCTCTGTACTGATGCTTGGTGATGACGCACTCTCTGTACTGATGCTTGGTGATGACGCACTCTCTGTACTGATGCTTGGTGATGACGCACTCTCTGTACTGATGCTTGGTGATGATGTCTCTCTACTGATGCTTGGGGATGATGCGCTCTTTCCTGATGCTTGGTGATGTCTCTCTACTGATGTTTGGTGATGATGTGGTCTCTCTACTGATGTTTGGTGATGACGTGCTCTCTGTACTGAATGCTTGGTGGTGACGCTTTCTGTACTGATGCTTGGTGATGACGCTCTCTATTGAATGCTTGGTGATGCCGTGCTCTCTGTACTGAATGCTTGGTGATGCCGTGCTCTCTGTACTGAATGCTTGGTGATGACGCACTCTCTGTACTGATGCTCCTCTTCAAGGGGGGCTCCTTGGCGTGGTGAAGAGGCTCTTGGTCTGAGGAATTAGACCTGTCGGTCTTCTTCCTCAGACCGAACCTAATTACCCCCCATTCTCCCCTCCCCTATCCCATCCTCCCCATCCTCCCCTTTTTCCATTCCTCCTCCTCCTCCTCACCCCTCCCTTTTGCCCTTCCTCTTTTTAGCCTTCGTGATTTCTCCCACAGGCGCGCTAGTTCCTAGGTAGGGGAAAGGACACCGGGGTCCATCCCATTCCATTGAGGTTTCTTGGCGGTGGCGTAGTTTGCCGTGGAATCTGGATTGCCTAGGGATGTCCCGATCCCTCTCCGGTATCCCGGAGTAGCTTTGGGTGTCTTTTGGGCGACGGGTGTATCTCTGGAAGCCACCTTTCGGATTCCGGGGGTGGTGGCTGAAGGAGGTATGCTTTGTGGCGGATATCCGGCCGCCCTCTCTTTTGTCCACCGAGGTAGCTCGGCAGATGTGAGGTTGCTATCCCAGATTGCTGGTTTACTGGCATGAAGGGTAGGGTATGGCACGGGTTCCATGCTGCATCTGCGCTACTAGCGGTGTCGAGTCCTCTTGGGCGCGGAGGGAGATTTCTGGCCCTTTCATTCCTCCTAGGAACTATCCCTCCCCGGTCCCCCCTTTTTTTTTTCTTTTTTTTATTTTTATTTTCTTTTCTTTCTTTTTTTTTCTTAAAAACAAAAAGAAAGAAGTAACCTAACCATGGCAGCCCTAGTCCATGAACCTGGTACCCCCGGGCCCCTTCTTGATACCGCACCCCGTTCTGACCCCGCCTCGTCTTTGGACCACTCTTCAGACATTCCTCATGCCTCTGTACCTATTGCCGGTGCTGTTTCCTCACCCGCTTCAGGTACTGAGGCCTCGACTGACTCCTTCGATTTATCAGACCTTCGCTCTCCTCTGACTATGCTTCCGGCCTCTCCCTCTACGGTGCGGCAATTTTCAAATCGCCGACCCGTTCCACGTCGGACCAACTCTGGTCCCACACCTAAACGTCAACGACAATTACCTGCTGATGATACTTCTCCACCTTCACCTTCCCGTTCTTCTCAGAAACGATCGACACGTCCTTCACTACCTTTCCACGCTCAGTTTCAGACTGAACAGTGGACTAAATTCTTCACTTTACGACCAACTTCCTCTACTGCCTATCTTTCTGACCATAGTATTGGCAAGGCACTCCTACGCCATGTTGGTAAAGATATTTCTTTTCATGCTCTTAAGAGCGGTACGCGCATCATTACCGTACAGAATGCTACCCAGGCTCGTGAGCTCTCTCGTCTTTCCCATATAGATACTGTTCCTGTCACCCTTGAAAAACATCATTCCCTCAATTCTTGTAGTGGTACCGTTATTCTGCCCCATACCATAGTTCAACAAAATTTCCAGACATGTGGCACCGACATTCTAGAACAGCTGGAACTCCAAGATCTCCCAATCCTCAAGGTAGACACTTACGTTCTTCCTGCCCGTGGGCGGAGACGATACCCTAGCAATGTGGCTAGTTTAACTTTTGACAGCCGAGAACTCCCATCCTCCGTTTATATAGCAGGACATCGGTTACAAGTTCGAAAGGTGATCCCTACACCACAACAGTGTAGAAATTGCTGGCGATTTGGCCATCCAGCGAAATATTGCAGATCTATCGCCGAATGCCCAGTCTGTGGTGCCGATGACCATTCTAATACGTCTTGCAATCGATCTCCCTCTTGCCTTAACTGTCATGAGGCTCACCCTTCGTACTCTCGCCGTTGTCAGGTCTATTTAAACGAGCGGGAAATCCGTTACCTCAAAGAGACAGAAGGTCTCCCTTATGCCATGGCAGTTTCTCATCTCCGCCTCCAAGGGAGACTCCCACGTGTTTCTTATTCCCGTGTTTCAAAACGTCCCCCCACTTCTGGTATCCCATCTTCTACACCCACCTCTGTGGTTACCTCTCCCATAATCACTCCTGTATCTAATCCTTTTGCTGTCCTCGGCTCAGACGTCCCTACTTCAACGCCTCAGTCTAATCTCGCTTCTTCGAGTTCTCTCTTACAAGCCTCAGTATCGACGAGACCTCGTACGACACCTCTTCCCAATCGTCCCTCTACTTCTCAAAAGTCTAAAAAAGGTCCGGTAACACCTCCTACCCATCTTCCACCTCCTCATTTTACCCTCCCTGTCTCTGTCCCTAGTTCTTCCCCTCTCACTGGCTCAGTTACAAGTGCAGAGGTTCACCCTCCTCCTCGTAATGTACCTTCCTCCCCTGTTCCCTCCCAAGTTTCTTCCTCTTCTGCCACCTCCCAGGTTCCTGTCTCTTCTGTCCCCTGCCATGCTTCTCCAGTTCCCTCCACCCTTTCGCCCCCCCCCCTACCTTGGTACAGTCCAATACAGTTCCAATCTTTACTCATCCTCCCCCTACCATTCCCAATATTGTCTCCCATACGACATCTCTGAATTCCGAAACACTTGAAGCAATCTCTGAATATATTGCAGAGACCAAACCATCAATGGACACTGATCCACCTTCCGCTCTTTCTCTCTCCTCTGCTCCATCTGCACAACTCCTTTCTTCACAGCGCACCGTTCCTTCGCTGCTTGAACATTTTCCACTGCCTCCGCATGTGGACTTTTCTAACCCTTCTAGTCCGTAGGAACCCTTACCTGCGGATTTCAAGTATCTTTATCATTGCCAATCATGGCCTTTTTACAGTGGAATATACGCGGCCTCAGGGGTAATCGGGGTGAGCTTCAGATGTTACTCTCCCAGTTTGCCCCTGTTGGTGTTTGCTTACAGGAACCAAAATTACACTCTGCTGTTATTTCTCACATCTCAGGCTATAATTTATTGTATTCTTCAGATCCTTTTCCTGATGGGACCTTTAATGAAAGTGCCCTTCTTCTCTGCACTGATATTCCGTACCATCAGCTATTTATTCATACTTCGCTGCATTACACAGCAGCCCGTATCCACTTACATAGGTGGTATACGCTCTGTTCTTTATATCTCTCTCCTTCTCGGGCATTATCTATTCCGGATTTTGCCTTCCTTGTTTCGTCATTACCGCCACCGATTCTGTTACTTGGTGATTTTAATGCCCACCATTTCCTCTGGGGAGGGTCTCACTGTGATTCCCGTGGAATTCAGTTAGAGGCTTTTCTTGCCACCCACCCCCTCCATGTTTTAAATACAGGTACTCACACCCATTTTGATCCTCGGACTCACTCTCTCTTGCATCGATCTCTCAGTTTGCTCTTCCTCCGCCGCATTAGACTTTACTTGGTCTGTTCTCCCGGACTTACATGACAGTGATCATTTCCCAATCATTCTTACTTCCCCTTCATATTCGCCACCTCTTCGCACCCCACGCTGGCAATTTAATCGGGCAAATTGGAACCTTTACTCACACCTGACTGTTTTTAAAGAGGTTCCTTCTTCGTCCTCCATCGATGAGCTTTTACACCTCTTCTCGTCCTCCGTTTTCACCGCAGCTTCTCATTCTATACCCCAAACTTCGGGCAGGCATTCTCAGAAATGCGTGCCTTGGTGGTCTCCTGCTTGTGCTCGTGCAGTACGTTTGAAACGCGCTGCATGGGGCAGGTACCGGTACAATAGAACCACAGAGCGACTCCTTGATTTTAAACAGAAGCGTGCGATCGCTCGCCGTGTCATCCGTGACGCTAAACGCACTTGCTGGCGAGATTATGTCTCCACCATCACCTCTGCTTCCTCTATGAGTGCAGTCTGGAAAAAAGTACGAAAACTGAGTGGTAAATATTCTCCTGACCCGGCTCCTGTTCTGCGGGTTGCCGGTGTTGATATAGCAAACCCACTAGATGTTGCCAATGAAATTGGCAATCATCTGGTCCGTATTTCTCAGGGACTCCATCTATGCCCCTCATTTCTTTCCTCAAAGTCTGCCAGAGAGTTAGCACCCTTGGACTTTTCTTCTCTCAGAGAAGAACAGTATAATGTGCCTTTTACACTTCAAGAACTGGAGGCAACACTCTCAGCTTGTCGATCATCGGCAGCTGGGCCCGACGACGTTCATATTCGTATGCTACAACATTTACATCAGTCAGCCCTTGCAGTCCTATTGCGCCTTTACAATCTTATTTGGTCACAAGGAGTTCTTCCACAGCTGTGGAAATCCGCCATTGTTCTCCCTTTCCGCAAACCAGGCACTACGGGACATGAAACCTCCCACTATCGTCCCATTGCTCTTACCAGTGCAGTTTGCAAAGTAATGGAACGTCTAGTAAATAGACGTTTAGTGTGGTATTTAGAGACACACAACAGTCTCTCCACTCGTCAATATGGCTTTCGTAAGGGACGTTCTACCATAGACCCCTTACTGCGCTTGGATACGTATGTTCGTAATGCCTTTGCGAATAACCACTCAGTTATCGCCATATTTTTTGACCTTGAGAAGGCATATGACACAACTTGGAGGTATAATATTTTAGCCCAAGCCCACTCCTTAGGCCTTCGAGGCAATCTACCATCCTTCCTTAAGAACTTTTTAACTGACAGGCATTTCCGTGTTCGGGTTAATAATGTGCTCTCCCCGGACTTTGTCCAAGCTGAAGGTGTCCCCCAGGGATGTGTTCTGAGCACAACACTTTTTCTCCTTGCTATTAATGATTTGGCCTCTAGTCTTCCATCAAATATTTGGTCATCACTCTATGTTGATGACTTCGCTATTGCCTGTGCAGGCGCTGACTGTCACCTCCTTACAGTTTCTCTCCAGCATGCAGTCGACCGTGTTTCCAATTGGGCCACCACACATGGGTTTAAATTTTCCAGCACTAAAACCCACCAAATCACTTTCACTAGACGCTCTGTCATCTCTGATCATCCTTTGTACCTCTATGGCTCACGTATCCCTGAACGTGATACAGTCAAGTTTCTGGGCCTCCTCTTTGATCGTAGGTTATCCTGGAAACCTCACATTACCTCTCTGAAGGCAACTTGTCACAGCCGGCTGAACCTTCTTAAAACCCTTGCTCATCTTTCGTGGGGAGCTGATCGTCGAACCCTCCTTCACCTACATTCCACCCTTATTTTATCGAAACTTGATTATGGTGACCAGATCTATTCAGCAGCATCTCCTGCTACTCTCTCTAGCCTTAACCCCATTCATCACCAAGGATTACGTTTATGCCTTGGTGCTTTTCGCTCTTCCCCTGTTGAAAGCCTCTATGCAGAAGCGAACGTTCCATCCTTATCCGATCGCCGTGATGCCCATTGCCTGCGCTACTATGTACGCTCTCATGATCTCCGCAATCCTTCCATTTATAGAATGGTCACTGATATTAGTAGACATTCTTTATTTGTTCGCCGCCCCTGCTTACTCCGTCCCTTCTCTCTTCGCCTTCATTCGCTCTTGTCTTCTCTTCAACTACCACCTTTCTATGTACATGTAGCATCTCACTTTTCCCTACCCCCCTGGGAAGTTCCAGCTGTTCGAGTCTGTTCTTTCTCCCTCCCTTGCTCGAAAGCCCAACTGTCTACGGTCGCTTCCCGCTCTCTTTTTCTTGACCACTTTCACTCTCATTCTCATGCCATTGCTGTGTACACAGATGGCTCTAAGTCTTCTGACGGCGTAGGATTCGCAGCAGTGTTTCCGGACAGCGTCGTACAAGGGCATTTACTATCTTCAGCTAGTATTTTTACTGCTGAATTATATGCCATCCTTACAGCACTTATCCGTATTGCATCTATGCCTGTGTCATCATTTGTGGTTTTCTCAGACTCCCTTAGTGCTTTACAGGCTATAAAAAAATTTGATACACCTCACCCCTTAGTCCTCCGTATCCAACTTTGGCTACGCCGCATCTTTACTAAGCATAAAGATATTGTTTTTTGTTGGGTCCCTGGTCATGTTGACGTACAGGGCAATGAACAGGCAGACACTGCTGCGCGGTCAGCAGTACATGACCTACCAGTTTCTTATAGAGGTATTCCATATACGGACTATTTTGCTGTAATATCTTCCCACCTTCACACCCGTTGGCAACAACGTTGGTCTACTATGCTCGGCAACAAACTTCAGTCTATTAAACCGAGTATAGGTTACTGGCCGTCTTCTTATCACCAGTGTTGAGGTTGGGAGACTACTCTCTCCCGTCTTCGCATTGGCCATACTCGTCTTACTCATGGATATCTCATGGAGAGGCGTCTTGCTCCTCTCTGTGAGAATTGCCAAGCTCCATTATCAGTCAGCCACATTCTGTTGGACTGCCCACTTTATCAACGAGCACGCAGAATTTACCTCTGTCGTCGTCTTCGCCCCGCTGCTCTCTCTTTACCTTCCCTTCTCGCTGATGGACCCACCTTTCATCCGGACTCTCTCATTGACTTTTTGACAACGACTGACTTACTTCACAAATTCTGATACTTTCAGCCCTTTCTACTTGTATCTCTTGCTACCCTCTACCCCCGTACTATCCCCTGCCCCGCTGTTTTCTGTAACCTGCTGATCATCCCCCCTCTCTTCTGCCATCCAATTCCCTTGCTTCCTTCCCTACCCTGCAGCGCTGTATAGCCCTTGTGGCTTAGCGCTTCTTTTTGATTATAATAATAATGTACTGATGCTGGGTGATGACGCACTCTCTGTACTGATGCTTGGTGATGACGCACTCTCTGTACTGATGCTTGGTGATGACGCACTCTCTGTACTGATGCTTGGTGATGGCGCACTCTCTGTACTGATGCTTGGTGATGGCGCACTCTCTGTACTGATGCTTGGTGATGACGCACTCTCTGTACTGATGCTGGGTGATGACGCACTCTCTGTACTGATGCTGGGTGATGACGCACTCTCTGTACTGAAGGCTTGGTGATGACGCACTCTCTGTACTGAATGCTTGGTGATGACGCACTCTGTACTGATGCTTGGTGATGACGCACTCTCTGTACTGATGCTTGGTGATGACGCACTCTCTGTACTGATGCTTGGTGATGATGCACTCTCTGTACTGATGCTTGGTGATGACGCACTCTCTGTACTGATGCTGGGTGATGACGCACTCTCTGTACTGATGCTTGGTGATGACGCGGTCTCTGTACTGATGCTTGGTGATGATGCGCTCTCTGTACTGATGCTTGGTGATGACGCACTCTCTGTACTGATGCTGGGTGATGACGCACTCTCTGTACTGATGCTGGGTGATGACGCACTCTCTGTACTGATGCTGGGTGATGACGCACTCTCTGTACTGATGCTGGGTGATGACGCACTCTCTTTACTGAATGCTTGGTGATGACGCACTCTCTGTACTGAATGCTTGGTGATGACGCACTCTCTGTACTGAATGCTTGGTGATGACGCACTCTCTGTACTGAATGCTTGGTGATGACACACTCTGTACTGAATGCTTGGTGATGACGTGCTTTCTGTACTGAATGCTTGGTGATGACGTGCTTTCTGTACTGAATGCTTGGTGATGACGCACTCTCTGTACTGAATGCTGGGTGATGACGCACTCTCTGTACTGAATGCTTGGTGATGACGCTCTCTGTACTGAATGTTTGGTGATGACGCACCCTCTGTACTGAATGCTTGGTGATGACACACTCTCTGTACTGAATGCTTGGTGATGACACACTCTCTGTACTGAATGTTTGGTGATGACACACTCTGTACTGAATGCTTGGTGATGACGCTCTCTGTACTGAATGCTTGGTGATGACACACTCTCTGTACTGAATGCTTGGTGATGATGCACTCTCTGTACTGAATGCTTGGTGATGACGCACTCTGTACTGAATGCTTGGTGATGACGCACCCTCTGTACTGAATGCTTGGTGATGATGCACTCTCTGTACTGAATGCTTGGTGATGACGCACTTTCTGTACTGAATGCTTGGTGATGACGCACTCTCTGTACTGAATGCTTGGTGATGACGCTCTCTGTACTGAATGCTTGGTGATGACGCACCCTCTGTACTGAATGCTTGGTGATGACGCACTCTCTACTGAATGCTTGGTGATGACGCGCTCTGTACTGAATGCTTGGTGATGACACACTCTCTGTACTGAATGCTTGGTGATGACGCACTTTCTGTACTGAATGCTTGGTGATGACGCACTCTGTACTGAATGCTTGGTGATGACGCTCTCTGTACTGAATGCTTGGTGATGACGCACCCTCTGTACTGAATGCTTGGTGATGACGCACTCTGTACTGAATGCTTGGTGATGACGCTCTCTGTACTGAATGCTTGGTGATGACACACTCTCTGTACTGAATGCTTGGTGATGACGCACTCTCTGTACTGAATGCTTAGTGATGACGCTCTCTGTACTGAATGCTTGGTGATGACGCTCTCTCTGTACTGAATGCTTGGTGATGACGCACTCTCTGTACTGAATGCTTAGTGATGACGCTCTCTCTGTTCTGAATGCTTGGTGATGATGCTCTCTCTGTACTGAATGCTTGGTGATGATGCTCTCTCTGTACTGAATGCTTGGTGACGACGTGCACTCTGTACTGAATGCTTGGTGATGATGCTCTCTCTGTACAGAATGCTTGGTGATGACGTGCTCTCTGTACTGAATGCTTGGTGATGACGCACTCTCTGTACTGAATGTTTGGTGATGATGCTCTCTCTGTACTGAATGCTTGGTGATGACGCTCTCTGTACTGAATGCTTGGTGATGATGCACTCTCTGTACTGAATGCTTGGTGATGACGCACCCTCTGTACTGAATGCTTGGTGATGACGCACCCTCTGTACTGAATGCTTGGTGATGACGCACTCTCTGTACTGAATGCTTGGTGATGACGCTCTCTGTACTGAATGCTTGGTGATGACGCGCTCTCTGTACTGAATGCTTGGTGATGACGCACTCTTTGTACTGAATGCTTGGTGATGACGCACTCTCTGTACTGAATGCTTGGTGATGACGCTCTCTGTACTGAATGCTTGGTGATGACGTGCTCTCTGTACTGAATGCTTGGTGATGACGTACTCTGTACTGAATGCTTGGTGATGATGCTCTCTCTGTACTGAATGCTTAGTGATGATGCTCTCTCTGTACTGAATGCTTGGTGATGACGCACTATCTCTACTGAATGCTTGGTGATGATGCTCTGTACTGAATGCTTGATGATGATGCTCTCTCTGTACTGAATGCTTGGTGATGATGCACTCTCTGTACTGATGATTGGTGATGACGCACTCTCTGTACTGATGCTTGGTGATGACGCACTCTCTGTACTGATGCTTGGTGATGACGCACTCTGTACTGATGCTGGGTGATGACGCACTCTCTGTACTGATGCTGGGTGATGACGCACTCTCTGTACTGATGCTGGGTGATGACGCACTCTCTGTACTGATGCTGGGTGATGACGCACTCTCTGTACTGATGCTGGGTGATGACGAACTCTCTGCACTGATGCTGGGTGATGATGCACTCTGTACTGAATGCTTGGTGATGACGCACTCTGTACTGAATGCTTGGTGGTGACGCACTCTGTACTGAATGCTTGGTGGTGACGCACTCTGTACTGAATGCTTGGTGGTGACGCACTCTCTGTACTGAATGCTTGGTGATGACGTGGTTTCTGTACTGAATGCTTGGTGATGACGTGCTTTCTGTACTGAATGCTGGGTGATGACGCACTCTCTGTACTGAATGCTTGGTGATGACGCTCTCTGTACTGAACGTTTGGTGATGACGCTCTCTGTACTGAATGCTTGGTGATGACGCACTCTCTCTACTGAATGCTTGGTGATGACACACTCTCTGTTCTGAATGCTGGGTGATGACGCACTCTGTACTGAATGCTGGGTGATGACGCACTCTCTGTACTGAATGCTTGGTGATGACGCTCTCTGTACTGAACGTTTGGTGATGACGCTCTCTGTACTGAATGCTTGGTGATGACGCACTCTCTCTACTGAATGCTTGGTGATGACACTCTCTGTACTGAATGCTTGGTGATGACGTGCTCTCTGTACTGAATGCTTGGTGATGACGCACTCTCTGTACTGAATGCTTGGTGATGACGCACTCTCTGTACTGAATGCTTGGTGATGACGCACTTTCTGTACTGAATGCTTGGTGATGACGCTCTCTGTACTGAATGCTTGGTGATGACGCACCCTCTGTACTGAATGCTTGGTGATGACGCACTCTGTACTGAATGCTTGGTGATGACGCTCTGTACTGAATGCTTGGTGATGACGCACTCTCTGTACTGAATGCTTGGTGATGACGCTCTGTACTGAATGCTTGGTGATGACGCTCTCTGTACTGAATGCTTGGTGATGACGCTCTCTGTGCTGAATGCTTATTGATGACGCACTCTCTGTACTGAATGCTTGGTGATGACGCACTCTCTGTACTGAATGCTTATTGATGACGCACTCTCTGTACTGAATGCTTATTGATGACGCACTCTCTGTACTGAATGCTTAGTGATGACGCTCTCTCTGTACTGAATGCTTGGTGATGATGCTCTCTGTACTGAATGCTTGGTGATGACGCTTTCTCTGTACTGAATGCTTGGTGATGCTCTCTCTGTACTGAATGCTTGGTGATGACGTGCTCTCTGTACTGAATGCTTGGTGATGATGCTCTCTCTGTACTGAATGCTTGGTGATGATGCTCTCTCTGTACTGAATGCTTGGTGATGATGCTCTCTCTGTACTGAATGCTTGGTGATGATGCTCTCTCTGTACTGAATGCTTGGTGATGATGCTCTCTCTGTACTGAATGCTTGGTGATGACACACTCTCTGTACTGAATGCTTGGTGATGACACACTCTGTACTGAATGCTTGGTGATGACGCTCTCTGTACTGAATGCTTGGTGATGACGCACCCTCTGTACTGAATGCTTGGTGATGACGCACTCTCTGTACTGAATGCTTGGTGATGATGCACTCTCTGTACTGAATGCTTGGTGATGACACACTCTCTGTACTGAATGCTTGGTGATGACGCACTCTCTGTACTGAATGCTTGGTGATGACGCACTCTTTGTACTGAATGCTTGGTGATGACGCACTCTCTGTACTGAATGCTTGGTGATGACGCACTCTCTGTACTGAATGCTTGGTGATGATGCTCTCTCTGTACTGAATGCTTGGTGATGATGCTTTCTCTGTACTGAATGCTTGGTGATGACGCACTCTCTGTACTGAATGCTTGGTGATGATGCTCTCTCTGTACTGAGTGCTTGGTGATGATGCTCTCTGTACTGAATGCTTGGTGATGATGCTCTCTCTGTACTGAATGCTTGATGATGATGCTCTCTCTGTACTGAGTGCTTGGTGATGACGCACTCTCTGTACTGAATGCTTGGTGATGATGCTCTCTCTGTACTGAGTGCTTGGTGATGATGCTCTCTGTACTGAATGCTTGATGATGATGCTCTCTCTGTACTGAGTGCTTGGTGATGACGCACTCTCTGTACTGAATGCTTGATGATGATGCTCTCTCTGTACTGAGTGCTTGGTGATGATGCACACTCTTCACTGAATTTTCACCATTGGTTGGTGATGATGCACACTCTGCACTGAATGTTCACCATTAGTTGGTGATGATGCACACTATTCACTGACTGTTAACCATTGGTTGGTGATGATGCACACTTTGCACTGAATGTTCACCATTGGTTGGTGATGTTGCACACTCTGCACTGAATGTTCACCATTGGTTGGTGATGCTGCTCACTCTGCACTGAATGTTCACCATTGGTTGGTGATGTTGCACACTTTGCACTGGATGTTCACCATTGGTTGGTGATGATGCACACTCTGCACTGAATGTTCACCATTGGTTGGTGATGCTGCTCACTCTGCACTGAATGTTCACCATTGGTTGGTGATTATACTCTGCACTGAATGTTCACCATTGGTTGGTGATGATGCACACTCTACACTGAATGTTCACCACTTGTTGGTGATGATGCACACTCTGCACTGAATGTTCACCAATGCTGATTGATTTTAATGTTTGTATGTTTTAAGCTGTCACTTTCATTAATATGGTTTGGTTCAGCAAGTGAACGATGTCGTTTTCTGGTCAGCTTGAAAATAAACGATGATATATCTGAGATATATTTACGTACGCCAATTTGTCAATATTGTTTTTCATACGTGTAGTTAGAATGTGTAATCTGATTGGCTTCAAATCTTTAATTAACTCTAATTTACATTATATAGACGCAACTTTGACACTTTCAAATATTTTATTTCAACTCCATTGCTGCCCTTGTCTCCTAGCTCGTAGAAAGTATAAAAAATCCACCTTATAAAATTGTAGAGAATTCGAAAACAAATAAAAGTGAATAAATAGAAATGGCAAATATTGAGAACTGACAGCAGTACTGAACATCCTAGTGTGCCACATGTGACCTGCAGACTGTGTGGAGGATGTCCATAATCCACATTTTTGCTCTCCTCTCAGGAACCTGAAGGTGCGGCTGGGAGATTACGATGTAACTACCGCTCAGGATCACCCAACACTCAGACATGTGGATATACCTGTCAGTAATGTGATCATTCACCCACAATTTAAGAGCGACACACTGCAGAATGATGTGGGTTTACTGCGGCTGAGGAACCCCGTCAACACCAGACAGTATCCTCACATCGGTACAGTCTGCCTCCCACAGCAGGACCAGATCTTCGATGGAGACAACCAGTAAGTGCTCGCTCATGTTATTGTTGATAATTTACCTGGAGTATACCTGGAGAGGGTTACGGGGGTCAACGCCCCCGCGGACCGGTCTGTGGCCAGGCCGCTCCAATTTGTAAGAAATTAATAATAATTATAAAATGAAGCACTAAACCCAAAAGGGTCATGAAGTGTGTAAGAAATTAAGGATCACATAACAGGATGTAATGATTATTTTCCACCCCTTACGATAATACAGGATACCCACACAACAGTACCCAAAGATACCATAGGGTAGCACATGTAACATTTAAAAAATATGCACTAAGAATTAAAATGCGATAATAATAATAATAATGCTTAACTTGCATCTATAACATTTAATATTTGACTGACTGCCTTTATCTTGTGCACAGTTGCTGGGTGACCGGGTACGGGAAGGACGCCTTCGATAGCACTGCTCAGTTCCAACACATCCTGAAGGAGGTAGACGTTCCCATGGTGGATTCCATCGTGTGCCAGCACCGCCTCAGGAACACTCGTCTCGGACAAGACTTCCTTCTGGACAGAAGGTCATTTGTGTGTGCTGGAGGCATTGCCGGGAAGGACGCCTGCACGGTAAGCTCCTCTGTCTCATTTTATCCCCAAAATCAACTCTCTCTTTCTGCCTGCGGCTTCAACGTTCTCGCCATCGTCTTGGTTTTTATTATTACCGAAGTGTCTCAAGGAAGTATTAGGAAAACATTTCACCATTGACAGAAGTGGTTTTTTTTTAATGATGCTGGTTTTTATAACCTGGCGTGATAACAGCTTTTATTTTCTTACCTAATTTTGGGAGAATTGTGACCCAGGTGGGCACTATGTACGTGGAGGTCATGAATAACAAAGACGGTAATGGCAAATTTTGTGTGAGCGTGTGAAGGACACAATAAAAGAGAGGAGATGAGCCAGCAAGATTCGGTCAAATATTTTCCATAAGATAAAAGTGAAAATCAATGTAAGAGGTTCTGGATGAATTTTGAATACCTTATCGAAGTCATTGAAGGAGGAATAACAGGAAGGGAATGGGAGGAATAAGATTATATTACACGAAATTCTGAATATATTGCAGTGCAAGAAGAGAACTGGAAGTAAAGTCAACTGTGGCTCAGCCAATGATGCAAAGAAGGGAGCAAACAAAAGCACAAGAGAATGGAAAAATAAAAGTGCAAGAGCCAGAAACAACAATGCAAGGTTGAGATGAGAAACAAAGCAACAAATAAAATATACCAGGAAATAAAATGCAGAAGGGTTGGAAGAGAACTCACGAGAAAAGACAAGCATGTGTATTAAATGGAGTGGGGAGGGGGAGAAGGTTGAACAAATGAGCTAAAATGGTGGATGGCGGACACAATACACACAACAGGGGTAGCAGTGAATTTTTTTTTTAAGTAAGCTGGACATATCAAAGACAATGGGACCTGACAGTTACCATGGAGTATGTGAGAGGAAACAGAAGCACTGTCTGAACCACGATAAGAAAACAAGAGTGATTGTCTAACATGTCAGAATGTGAAAGCTTATCCCTGTTTGCAGATGTAAAATCAGTGAATATTAAAGCTGATGCAGGCTAGCAAGCTTCACATGAATTTGGAGAAACTATAAGCTTAGTGATTACTGAAATTCATCACCAACAAATGCAAGGATATGAAAACTGGAAGTTGTAAGAATGGAGTCTAAGTCTAGACTCGGGAAACAGAGGCTGAAATCTCACTGAACGAGAAAGACTTGTGAGTTAGCGTAGTACCAGTCATATCACCAGAGACACAAATCAACGAACAGTGAATATTAGTTTAACAAACCTAAAACTAGCTTTAAGGAATCTCAGCCACACCACAAAAGTGGTGTGGCTCTGAGTGCACGCCACGAGAGTGCACGCCACGAGAGTGCACGCCACGAGAAAAAGCTCTTACCTGGTAAAACATTTTAAGAAACTGTACAAGTGCAGTTATGCAACGAGACTAGTTCCAAAAATAATGGGAAATGAAATATAAGAAGAGACTGTAGGAACTAAACTTGATAACAGAAGACAGAAGAGTAAAGAAGATATAACGAAATAAAAGATAATAAGAGGACTTGATAGGGTGGATAGGCAAAGATTATTCGAGAAGAAGAATGCAATGACAGATAAATAATGATGAGTCATAGAAATGTCAGGAAGTATTTTTTCAATCTGAGGATTGTCAGAGGAATGACCCGGACAAAATGCTGGAAACAGGATCCATGCATAATTTTATGAATAAGATAAGAGTTACTGGTCCATGAGGCTAGGAGTAAGTCATCCCAGCAAGCAAGAAGGTAAGACAGAACCGGCAGCTGTTACTACCACTGCATCACAAACATGATAAAGACAGAGAAAGCGTACGCGCTCACACACACGCACACACACATACATACATACATACATACATACACACACACATATACACACACATACACATACACACATACACACATACACATACACACACACACATATACACATACATACACACACACACATACATACACACACACACACACACATACACACACACATACATACATACATACATACACACACACATACATACATACACACACATACATACATACACACACATACACGCACATACACACACGTACACACACACACACACACACACACACACATATACACACACACACATACACACACACATACACACACACATACACATACACACACACACATACACACACAAATACACACACACACACACACACACACACACACACACATACACCAAGGGAAACAGGAATAATGAAAAAGCCAGGATGAGCCCATGGTTCACCCAAAGATGCAAGGAGGCAAAAAACCAAGTGTGCTAGGGAATGGAAGAAATATAGAAGGCAAAGGACCCAGGAGAATAAGGAGAACAGTCGTAGAGCCAGAAACGAATATGCACAGATAAGAAGGGAGGCCCAAAGACAATATGAAAATGACATAGCAGCAAAAGCCAAATCTGACCCGAAACTGTTGTACAGCCACATCAGGAGGAAAACAACAGTCAAGGACCAGGGAATCAGGCTAAGGAAGGAAGGAGGAGAGACAACAGGAAATGACCGTGAAGTATGTGAGGAACTCAACAAGAGATTCAAAGAAGTGTTCACAGAGGAGACAGAAGGGGCTCCAGAAAGACGGAGAGGTGGGGGCACACCACCATGTGCTGGACACAGTACACACAACCGAGGAAGAAGTGAAGAGGCTTCTGAGTGAGCTAGATACCTCAAAGGCAATGGGGCCAGATAACATCTCTCCTTGGGTATTGAGAGAGGGAGCAGAGGCGCTATGTGTACCCCTAACAACAATATTCAATACATCTATCGAAACAGGGAGATTGCCTGAGGCATGGAAGACAGCAAATGTAGTCCCAATCTTTAAAAAAGGAGACAGACATGAAGCACTAAACTACAGACCAGTGTCACTGACATGTGTAGTATGCAAAATCATGGAGAAGATTATCAGGAGAAGAGTGGTGGAACACCTAGAAAGGAACGATCTCGTCAACAGCAGCCAACATGGTTTCAGGGACGGGAAATCCTGTGTCACAAACCTACTGGAGTTCTATGACATGGTGACAGCAGTAAGACAAGAGAGAGAGGGGTGGGTGATTGCATATTCTTGGACTGCAAGAAGGCGTTTGACACAGTTCCACACAAGAGATTGGTGCAAAAACTGGAGGACCAAGCAGGGATAACAGGAAAGGCACTACAATGGATCAGGGAATACTTTTCAGGAAGACAGCAGCGAGTAATGGTACGTGGCGAGGTGTCAGAGAGGGCACCTGTGACCAGCGGGGTCCCACAGGGGTCAGTCCTAGGACCAGTGCTGTTTCTGGTATTTGTGAACGACATGACGGAAGGAATAGACTCTGAGGTGTCCCTGTTTACAGATGACGTGAAGTTGATGAGAAGAATTCACTCGATCGAAGACCAGGCAGAACTACAAAGGGATCTGGACAGGCTGCACACCTGGTCCAGCAATTGGCTCCTGGAGTTCAATCCCACCAAGTGCAAAGTCATGAAGATTGGGGAAGGGCAAAGAAGACCACATACGGAGTACAGTCTAGGGGGCCAGAGACTACAAACCTCACTCAAGGAAAAAGATCTTGGGGTGAGTATAACACCAGGCACATCTCCTGAAGCGCACATCAACCAAATAACTGCTGCAGCATATGGGCGCCTGGCAAACCTCAGAACAGCATTCCGACATCTTAATAAGGAGTCATTCAGGCCCCTGTACACCGTGTACGTTAGGCCCATATTGGAGTATGCGACACCAGTTTGGAACCCACACCTAGCCAAGCACGTAAAGAAACTAGAGAAAGTGCAAAGGTTTGCAACAAGACTAGTCCCAGAGGTAAGAGGTATGTCCTACGAGGAGAGGCTAAGGAAATCAACCTGACGACACTGGAGGACAGGAGAGATAGGGGGGACATGATAACGACATACAAAATACTGAGAGGAATTGACAAGGTGGACAAAGACAGGATGTTCCAGAGATTGGACACAGTAACAAGGGGACACAGTTGGAAGCTGAAGACACAGATGAATCACAGGGATGTTAGGAAGTATTTCTTCAGCCACAGAATAGTCAGTAAGTGGAATAGTTTGGGAAGCGATGTAGTGGAGGCAGGATCCATACATAGCTTTAAGCAGAGGTATGATAAAGCTCACGGCTCAGGGAGAGTGACTTAGTAGCGATCAGTGAAGAGGCGGGGCCAGGAGCTCGGACTCGACCCCCGCAACCTCAACTAGGTGAGTACAACTAGGTGAGTACAACTAGGTGAGTACAACTAGGTGAGTACAACTAGGTGAGTACAACTAGGTGAGTACAACTAGGTGAGTACAACTAGGTGAGTACAACTAGGTGAGTACTCGCCTCGCAGTATTAAGATGTTCTGGCTGAGCTCCTCTCGTTTACATTACACTTGTCAGGGAAAGACTCGTGAAAATTACTATAATGGAAAATAATAATAACTAAAATGCAATAAAAATTAGGTGAAAGAAAAGTAAAATAAAAACACAAGTAAAATAAAACATACAAACACAAAAAAAAACTGAAGGATGTAAAGGTGGGAAAAAACTAGGACTTGCTTTCCCCGGGGGACAACAGCAGACGTTTTCCCAGTGTGACTCAGTTCATGGGACTGTGATCCTCCATATAGTGAAGAAACTCGAGGGTAGCTGATGTCTTCACGTAAGTGAACGATGGCAGCACAGTCCAGTAGACAGATGTCAGTAGTGAGTCTCAAGAAAGGAAAGTAGATGTGGTAATTGTTTTCACATTTATCAGAGACTTCCCCTAAGATAATTTATCAGTCTTATGTCATCTCCAGTATATAATAGTCCTCTGCTAGCTGAGCAAGCCACAGCTATGGCGGGTAAAACAAGTGATTACAAGACTTCAGTCGCTGAGGGTTAAAACTAAAATAAAATGAATTTACACGTTCATTGCTAGTTTATAATAGCAACGTTGCAGGTGCCAGTGCTCGCCCTCCCTCGAGATAAACACCAGGTAGATAATTATATTACCAGGAAGTGACACAGTGCCAGAATATCCAGAAGACGTATGCAACTGCAGATTTACACAACAGATGGCGCTACGTCACTCACTCGGGGCCTACATAATAGTGCCTTAAAATTGCTAGGAATCTTCAGAGTCCGGAAAACAAAGCTGAAAAACAGTATTAATGTTATTTTTCCCCTCACACTCTTGTCCTGCAGTTATTCCATATATTGTAAAAGATCTCTTTACTTCATAATTACTAGTTTTGCTTCATAAAACAGTATTACAATACTTCAGCATTCAATTACAATGTCAGATCCTACAGTAAACATTACGATGACGCCAGTACAGTACTACAGCCAATAAACACTAAACACTAACACGTTTAAACGTGACAGGTTAGGTTAGGTAAGATTTGCCAGGAAACAGTGCAAGTGTTTCCTGACGCGGGTCGTAGTCATACAATGACCAGCCACTGGAGTTTTCGGTTATCTAAGACCTTACACTGGCTTACCACTCTACTCCATCAGAAATTACGGTTATAATTAACTGAAAGTGATGCAATAGACATATACAACTTGGGAATATCTTTGTACGTATCTAAAGTTCTGACTAAAAGGAAGGTGGAAATGCCCTTTGCTACACCATTGATATAATGACTTTGGATAATATTTATATTTGCAGAAGTAACACTCAAACACACAGACCTCGATCACACTAGGAGCAGTCTATCACCCCATACCAACACACTAGGAGCAGTCTATCACCCCATACCAACACACTAGGAGCAGTCTATCACCCCATACCAACACACTAGGAGCAGTCTATCACCCCATACCAACACACTAGGAGCAGTCTATCACCCCATACCAACACACTAGGAGCAGTCTATCACCCCATACCAACACACTAGGAGCAGTCTATCACCCCATACCAACACACTAGGAGCAGTCTATCACCCCATACCAACACACTAGGAGCAGTCTATCACCCCATACCAACACACTAGGAGCAGTCTATCACCCCCATACCAAAACACTAGGAGCAGTCTATCACCCCATACCAACACTAGGAGCAGTCTATCACCCCATACCAACACTAGGAGCAGTCTATCACCCCATACCAACACACTAGGAGCAGTATATCACCCCATACCAAAACACTAGGAGCAGTATATCACCCCATACCAACACACTAGGAGCAGTCTATCACCCCATACCAACACACTAGGAGCAGTCTATCACCCCATACCAACACACTAGGAGCAGTATATCACCCCATACCAACACACTAGGAGCAGTCTATCACCCCATACCAACACACTAGGAGCAGTCTATCACCCCATACCAACACACTAGGAGCAGTATATCACCCCATACCAACACACTAGGAGCAGTCTATCACCCCATACCAACACACTAGGAGCAGTCTATCACCCCATACCAACACACTAGGAGCAGTATATCACCCCATACCAACACACTAGGAGCAGTCTATCACCCCATACCAACACACTAGGAGCAGTCTATCACCCCATACCAACACCGCAAGCTGTGGTGAGAGTCTTAAAATTTTAATTAATGTCCATAGGTAATTAAATTCCTAAACATATGTAATTTTTATTACTATTAATAACCACACCTTTGTAAATAACTGACACCTCTGGCTCAACAGTAGATCATATCTGCACAGATATATTACAACCTTAAAAACAGTAATTATTACCCAGAGAAAAATTAAAAGATTTAAAGAAAAATTGATAATAACAAAAAAACAAAAAAGGGCACAATACCGTGACTGGAACGATACACAAATAACCCGCACATAGAAGAGAGGAGATTATGACGACGTTTCGGTCCGACTTGGACAATTTACAAAGTCACACTGATAATCACACTGATAATCACACTGATAATCACACTGATAATCACACTGATAATCACACTGATAATCACACTGATAATCACACTGATAATCACACTGATAATCACACTGATAATCACACTGATAATCACACTGATAATCACACTGATAATCACACTGATAATCACACATTCCTAATCATCATTATCTTAAAATTGCCGCCAGAAACAAAATTACATTCAGACTTAATGACAAAACATCAGCAAATTATTTTAGTTCGACTGCTAGCGTACTGAGCCCACACACTGAGGTCCGGGGTTCGATTCCCGCCACGGGTGGAAACACTAGGACGTGTTTCCTTAACACACTTGTTGTCCATAGTCACCTAGCAGTAAAATAGGTACTTGGGTGTAAGTCTACTGGTGTGGGTTGAATCCTGGACAAAATTAACCTAATTTACCCGAAATGCTCAGCATAACAACGGCCTTTCTATATAGTAATTATTATCACTATTATTAGTATTATTATAATCATGGGGAGCGCTAAACCCGTAAGATTATACAGCGCATGTGGGGGGAATGGAAGGTATTCAGGCTCAGTTCAGGGTACTGGAGCACAGATCCAAATCCCCAGATCAAGAGCCCCTCACCAGTGTCAAGGAACCTCCCTTGAGTGGTATATGTAGTATGTCAATGATGTCAGCTATGCTCTGTATACCTCGTACGTGTACTTGTATACCTCGTACGTGTCCTTGTATGAATTAAGATTATTTATTTATTAATTTATTTATTGTAGAAATCGGAAACATTGAATTGTCAGAGCGAAGTTGTCAACGATCCAGACATTAACTTACGTGTCCAAATGTTTGTACAATAAACATTGCTCCCTAAATAAACACATCACAACAGAGACTAAATAACTCATAATAACTCATAATTCATAATAACTCATATCTCATTACTCGTAATAACTCGTAATAACTCGTAATAACTCATAACACTTAACTCATAATAACTCATAATAACATAATTCATAACTCATAATAACACATAACTCGTAATAACACATCTCATAACTCATAACAACTCATAATAACTCATAATTATAGCGGAAAATGAACAAGTTATTAGCAGACGGAGGAAGTTAGGTGGGTGTTAACCAAGGTAGGACTGCACCAGTCTGCCAGAAGAAGTTAGGTGGGTGTTAACCAAGGTTGGACTGCACCAGTCTGCCAGAAGAAGTTAGGTGGGTGTTAACCAAGGTTGGACTGCACCAGTCTGCCAGAGGAAGTTAGGTGGGTGTTAACCAAGGTAGGACTGCACCAGTCTGCCAGAAGAAGTTAGGTGGGTGTTAACCAAGGTAGGACTGCACCAGTCTGCCAGAAGAAGTTAGGTGGGTGTTAACCAATGTAGGACTGCACCAGTCTGCCAGAAGAAGTTAGGTGGGTGTTAACCAAGGTAGGACTGCACCAGTCTGCCAGAGGAAGTTAGGTGGGTGTTAACCAAGGTAGGACTGCACCAGTCTGCCAGAGGAAGTTAGGTGGGTGTTAACCAAGGTAGGACTGCACCAGTCTGTCAGAGGAAGTTAGGTGGGTGTTAACCAAGGTAGGACTGCACCAGTCTGTCAGAGGAAGTTAGGTGGGTGTTAACCAAGGTAGGACTGCACCAGTCTGCCAGAGGAAGTTAGGTGGGTGTTAACCAAGGTAGGACTGCACCAGTCTGCCAGAGGAAGTTAGGTGGGTGTTAACCAAGGTAGGACTGCACCAGTCTGTCAGAGGAAGTTAGGTGGGTGTTAACCAAGGTAGGACTGCACCAGTCTGCCAGAGACAACACTCCCAGGGAATCAATGAACAACTGTAGGTACAGTTCTAGCTTACTGTTGCTGCTGAAATAAAACTTTAAATATAATAGACAAGGGAATGTATAAATTCATAACAAAACACAATGAACAAATGATGTAAAAAAAAGGGCACAATACCGTGACTGGAACGATACACAAATAACCCGCACATAGACGACGACGTTTCGGTCCGACATGGACCATTTACAAAATCACACTAACCAGAAGTGGAGCAGGACGGGATTATATAGGCAGGAAGAGGTAGTGGTAGTAGTAGTAGTAGTAGTAGTAGAAGTGGTAATAGTAGAAGTAGTGGTAGTAGCAGTGGTAGTAGTAGTAGTAGTAGTAGTAGAAGTGGTAGTGGTAGTAGAAGTAGTAGCAGTGGTAGTGGTAGTAGTGGTAGTAGTGGGGAATTAAGGAGGAGGAGCCAGTCAAATACAAAGAAAGGGGAGCACTACAAGGGAGCTAGGTGCCCACAGAGGGAGAGCAAGAACACAGAGGTGGGGGGAGGGGAAGTAATGAAATAAATAATGAAGGAACAGAAACACGAGACAGAAGAAAGACAACCCAGAGGAGAAAAAAGGAAAGAGGAAAGGGGAAGAGGGAGAAAAAAAAATGTGTATATATGTGTGTGTGTGTGTGTCGTGCCGAATATGTAAAACTGGTCAAGTAGCAAGAACTCATTTAAAATTAAGTCCGTTCTGAAATATTCTCTTATACGTTTAAAGATATATTTTTTTCATTAATGTTAATGTAAAAAATTTTAATTTTGCACCAAAAGAATCTTAGAAAACTTACCTAACCTTATTATAACAAGAGTAATTTATTTTAGCCTAACCCAACTAAATATATTTTAGATTTGTTTACAATAATTTAATACTAAACAAACACAGTGAAATATATTTTTTTCGTTAGGTTCGGAATGATTTTGGCTAAATTATTGCATACACAAATTTTCACTTGTCCTATATGGCAAAATGAGTGTTGCTATTTAAGCCAAGATCGCAAGTTCTGCCTATTCGGCACGACATATATCTATATATCTATACCCGTCCTGCTCCACTTCTGGTTAGTGTGACTTTGTAAATGGTTCAAGTCGGACCGCAACGTCGTCGTAAGCTCCTCTCTTCTATGTGCGGGTTATTTGTGTAACAAATGATGTAATAAGTTGAACGTTTGATTCAATATACGTATGCCTAGACAATAAAGAATATTCAATAGGCATTTTTACTGATCTAAGGAAAAAGTTTAATGCAGCCGACCAAAACATTCAACCCATTTTAAAAAAAATTACAGAACAAGGAGGCGGTGATCTCCTACATAAAGCCCTACGTCAGCCCAGACTGACCTATCAAACACATCTCAACTTTAACCTGTTGTATTCACGAATGCCATTATTTTCGTCACCTGAACTCCGGATCAAACCGACGTCAAAAAAAAAAAAATCAGTGTTGAACTAGAAACAAGATTGGTTTGGATAGTGATAAGACGAACTAATATTAATTTTCAATGAAACATCCAGAAGATATCTAAGAAAGTTTGTAACACCTTGCATATTCCTTTTATAACTGGAATACATTCACCAAAAACATTACTTGATCAGCACTGCCAAGTTAAGTATTCTTACCTCACAGTACTTGTATATGGGAATCAAAAATATTAAATGAACTAAAAGTAATCATACCCACAAAATAATCTTTCATCAGAACAATCACTTAATTTTATTTGAGACAGCAGCCTCCCCACCTCGGTATTCCAGACAGCAGCCTCCCCACCTCGGTATTCCAGACAGCAGCCTCCCCACCTCGGTATTCCAGACAGCAGCCTCCCCACCTCGGTATTCCAGACAGCAGCCTCCCCTCGTATTCCAGACACAGCCTCCCCACCTCAGTATTCCAGACAGCATCCTCCCCACCTCGGTATTCCAGACAGCATCCTCCCCACCTCGGTATTCCAGACAGCTCCCCACCTCCGGTATTCCAGACAGCAGCCTCCCCACTCAGTATTCAGACAGCAGCCTCCCCACCTCGGTATTCCAGACACAGCCTCCCCACCTCAGTATTCCAGACAGCAGCCTCCCCACCTCGGTATTCCAGACAGCACCTCCCCCACCTCGGTATTCAGACACAGCCTCCCCCACCTCGTATTCAGACCTCCCCACCTCAGGTATTCAGACAGCCTCCCCACCTCGGTATTCCAGACAGCAGCCTCCCCACCTCAGTATTCCAGACAGCAGCCTCCCCACCTCAGTATTCAGAGCAGCCTCCCCACCTCAGTATTCCAGACAGCCGCCTCCCCACCTCGGTATTCCAGATGGCAGCCTCCCCACCTCAGTATTCCAGACAGCACCTCCCCACCTCGGTATTCCAGACAGCAGCCTCCCCACCTCAGTATTCCAGACAGCAGCCTCCCCACCTCGGTATTCAGACAGCAGCCTCCCCACCTCGGTATTCAGACCCAGCAGCCTCCCCACCTCGGTGTTCCCAGACAGCAGCCTCCCCACCTCAGTATTCAGACACAACCTCCCCACCTCGGTATTCCAGACAGCAGCCTCCCCACCTCGGTATTCCAGACAGCACCTCCCCACCTGGGCGGTATTCCAGACAGCAGCCTCCCCACCTCGGTATTCAGACAGCAAGCCTCCCCACCTCGGTATTCCAGACAGCAGCCTCCCCACCTCGGTATTCCAGACAGCAGCCTCCCCACCTCGGTATTCCGGACGCCTCCCCACCTCGGTATTCCAGACAGCCTCCCCACCTCAGGTATTCCAGACACAGCCTCCCCACCTCGGTATTCAGACAACAGCCTCCCCACCTCGTATTCCAGACAGGCCTCCCCACCTCAGGTATTCCAGACAGCAGCCTCCCCACCTCAGTATTCCAGACAGCCTCCCCACCTCGTATTCAGACGCAGCCTCCCCACCTCAGTATTCCAGAAGCAGCCTCCCCACCTCAGTATTCAGACAGCCTCCCCACCTCGGTATTCCAGACACAGCCTCCCCACCTCGGTATTCCAGACTCCAGCCTCCCCACCTCGGTATTCCAGACAGCCTCCCCACCTCGGTATTCCAGACCTTGCAGCCTCCCCTCGGTATTCCAGACAGCAGCCTCCCCACCTCAGTATTCCAGACAGCAGCCTCCCCACCTCGGTATTCCAGACAGCCACCTCGGTATTCAGACGCAGCCTCCCCACCTCGGTATTCAGACAGCAGCCTCCCCACCTCGTGATTCCAGCACACGCCTCCCCACCTCAGTATTCCAGACAGCGCCTCCCCACCTCGGTATTCCAGACACGCCTCCCCACCTCAGGTATTCCAGACAGCAGCCTCCCCACCTCGGTATTCAGACAGCTCCCCACCTCGGTATTCAGACAGCAGCCTCCCCCACCTCGGTATTCCAGACAGAGCCTCCCCACCTCGGTATTCCAGACACAGCCTCCCCACCTCGGTATTCCAGACAGCCTCCCCACCTCAGGTATTCCAGACAGCAGCCTCCCCACCTCAGTATTCCAGACGGAGCCTCCCACCTCGGTATTCCAGACAGCACCTCCCCACCTCGGTATTCCAGACGCAGCCTCCCCACCTCGTATTCAGCAGCCTCCCCACCTCGGTATTCCAGACAGCAGCCTCCCCACCTCGGTATTCCAGACAGCAGCCTCCCCACCTCGGTATTCCAGACAGCAGCCTCCCCACCTCGGTATTCCAGACAGCAGCCTCCCCACCTCGGTATTCCAGACAGCAGCCTCCCAACCTCGGTATTCCAGACAGCAGCCTCCCCACCTCGGTATTCCAGACAGCAGCCTCCCCACCTCGGTATTCCAGACAGCAGCCTCCCCACCTCGGTATTCCAGACAGCAGCCTCCCCACCTCGGTATTCCAGACAGCAGCCTCCCCACCTCGGTATTCCAGACAGCAGCCTCCCCACCTCGGTATTCCAGACAGCAGCCTCCCCACCTCGGTATTCCAGACAGCCTCCCCAGCAGCCAGCCTCCCCACCTCGGTGTTCCAGACAGCAGCCTCCCCACCTCGGTATTCCAGACAGCAGCCTCCCCACCTCGGTATTCCAGACAGCAGCCTCCCCACCTCGGTATTCCAGACAGCAGCCTCCCCACCTCGGTATTCCAGACAGCAGCCTCCCCACCTCGGTATTCCAGACAGCAGCCTCCCCACCTCGGTATTCAGCCGCTCACCTCGGTATTCAGACAGCAGCCTCCCACCTCGGTATTCCAGACAGCAGCCTCCCCACCTCGGTATTCCAGACAGCAGCCTCCCCACCTCGGTATTCCAGACAGCAGCCTCCCCACCTCGGTATTCCAGACAGCAGCCTCCCCACCTCGGTATTCCAGACAGCAGCTCCCCACCTCGGTATTCCAGACAGCAGCCTCCCCACCTCGGTATTCCAGACAGCAGCCTCCCCACCTCGGTATTCCAGACAGCAGCCTCCCCACCTCGGTATTCCAGACAGCAGCCTCCCCACCTCGGTATTCCAGACAGCAGCCTCCCCACCTCGGTATTCCAGACAGCAGCCTCCCCACCTCGGTATTCCAGACAGCAGCCTCCCCACCTCGGTATTCCAGACAGCAGCCTCCCACCTCGGTATTCCAGACAGCAGCCTCCCCACCTCGGTATTCCAGACAGCAGCCTCCCCACCTCGGTATTCCAGACAGCAGCCTCCCCACCTCGGTGTTCCAGACAGCAGCCTCCCCACCTCGGTGTTCCAGAGCAGCCTCCCCACCTCGGTATTCCAGACAGCAGCCTCCCCACCTCGGTATTCCAGACAGCAGCCTCCCCACCTCGGTGTTCCAGACAGCAGCCTCCCCACCTCGGTGTTCCAGACAGCAGCCTCCCCACCTCGGTGTTCCAGACAGCAGCCTCCCCACCTCGGTGTTCCAGACAGCAGCCTCCCCACCTCGGTGTTCCAGACAGCAGCCTCCCCACCTCGGTGTTCCAGACAGCAGCCTCCCCACCTCGGTGTTCCAGACAGCAGCCTCCCCACCTCGGTGTTCCAGACAGCAGCCTCCCCACCTCGGTGTTCCAGACAGCAGCCTCCCCACCTCGGTGTTCCAGACAGCAGCCTCCCCACCTCGGTGTTCCAGACAGCAGCCTCCCCACCTCGGTGTTCCAGACAGCAGCCTCCCCACCTCGGTGTTCCAGACAGCAGCCTCCCCACCTCGGTGTTCCAGACAGCAGCCTCCCACCTCGGTGTTCCAGACAGCAGCCTCCCACCCTCGGTGTTCCAGACAGCGGCCTCCCCACCTCGGTGTTCCAGACAGCAGCCTCCCACCTCGGTGTTCCAGACAGCAGCCTCCCCACCTCGGTGTTCCAGACAGCAGCCTCCCCACCTCGGTGTTCCAGACAGCAGCCTCCCCACCTCGGTGTTCCAGACAGCAGCCTCCCCACCTCGGTGTTCCAGACAGCAGCCTCCCCACCTCGGTGTTCCAGACAGCAGCCTCCCCACCTCGGTGTTCCAGACAGCAGCCTCCCCACCTCGGTGTTCCAGACAGCAGCCTCCCCACCTCGGTGTTCCAGACAGCAGCCTCCCCACCTCGGTGTTCCAGACAGCAGCCTCCCACCTCGGTGTTCCAGACAGCAGCCTCCCCACCTCGGTGTTCCAGACAGCAGCCTCCCCACCTCGGTGTTCCAGACAGCAGCCTCCCCACCTCGGTGTTCCAGACAGCAGCCTCCCCACCTCGGTGTTCCAGACAGCAGCCTCCCCACCTCGGTGTTCCAGACAGCAGCCTCCCCACCTCGGTGTGACAGCAGCCTCCCCACCTCGGTGTTCCAGACAGCAGCCTCCCCACCTCGGTGTTCCAGACAGCAGCCTCCCCACCTCGGTGTTCCAGACAGCAGCCTCCCCACCTCGGTGTTCCAGACAGCAGCCTCCCACCTCGGTGTTCCAGACAGCAGCCTCCCCACCTCGGTGTTCCAGACAGCAGCCTCCCCACCTCGGTGTTCCAGACAGCAGCCTCCCCACCTCGGTGTTCCAGACAGCAGCCTCCCCACCTCGGTGTTCCAGACAGCAGCCTCCCCACCTCGGTGTTCCAGACAGCAGCCTCCCCACCTCGGTGTTCCAGACAGCAGCCTCCCCACCTCGGTGTTCCAGACAGCAGCCTCCCCACCTCGGTGTTCCAGACAGCAGCCTCCCCACCTCGGTGTTCCAGACAGCAGCCTCCCCACCTCGGTGTTCCAGACAGCAGCCTCCCCACCTCGGTGTTCCAGACAGCAGCCTCCCCACCTCGGTGTTCCAGACAGCAGCCTCCCCACCTCGGTGTTCCAGACAGCAGCCTCCCCACCTCGGTGTTCCAGACAGCAGACCAGCCTCCCCACCTCGGTGTTCCAGACAGCAGCCTCCCCCTCGGTGTTCCACCTCGGTGTTCCAGACAGCAGCCTCCCCACCTCGGTGTTCCAGACAGCAGCCTCCCCACCTCGGTGTTCCAGACAGCAGCCCTCCCCCCCTCGGTGTTCCAGACAGCAGCCTCCCCACCTCGGTGTTCCAGACAGCAGCCTCCCCACCTCGGTGTTCCAGACAGCAGCCTCCCCACCTCGGTGTTCCAGACAGCAGCCTCCCCACCTCGGTGTTCCAGACAGCAGCCTCCCAGACACCTCGGTGTTCCAGACAGCAGCCTCCCACCTCGGTGTTCCACCTCGGTGTTCCAGACAGCAGCCTCCCCACCTCGGTGTTCCAGACAGCAGCCTCCCCACCTCGGTGTTCCAGACAGCAGCCTCCCCACCTCGGTGTTCCAGACAGCAGCCTCCCCACCTCGGTGTTCCAGACAGCAGCCTCCCCACCTCGGTGTTCCAGACAGCAGCCTCCCCACCTCGGTGTTCCAGACAGCAGCCTCCCCACCTCGGTGTTCCAGACAGCAGCCTCCCCACCTCGGTGTTCCAGACAGCAGCCTCCCCACCTCGGTGTTCCAGACAGCAGCCTCCCCACCTCGGTGTTCCAGACAGCAGCCTCCCCACCTCGGTGTTCCAGACAGCAGCCTCCCCACCTCGGTGTTCCAGACAGCAGCCTCCCCACCTCGGTGTTCAGACAGAGCAGCAGCCAGACAGCAGCCTCCCCACCTCGGTGTTCCAGACAGCAGCCTCCCCACCTCGGTGTTCCAGACAGCAGCCTCCCCACCTCGGTGTTCCAGACAGCAGCCTCCCCACCTCGGTGTTCCAGACAGCAGCCTCCCCTCGGTGTTCCACCTCGGTGTTCCAGACAGCAGCCTCCCCCCCTCGGTGTTCCAGACAGCAGCCTCCCCACCTCGGTGTTCCAGACAGCAGCCTCCCCACCTCGGTGTTCCAGACAGCAGCCTCCCCACCTCGGTGTTCCAGACAGCAGCCTCCCCACCTCGGTGTTCAGACAGCAGCCTCCCCACCTCGGTGTTCCAGACAGCAGCCTCCCCACCTCGGTGTTCCAGACAGCAGCCTCCCCACCTCGGTGTTCCAGACAGCAGCCTCCCACCTCCCCACCTCGGTGTTCCAGACAGCAGCCTCGCGACCTCGGTGTTCCAGACAGCAGCCTCCCCACCTCGGTGTTCCAGACAGCAGCCTCCCCACCTCGGTGTTCAGACAGCAGCCTCCCCACTCGGTGTTCCAGACAGCAGCCTCCCCACCTCGGTGTTCCAGACAGCAGCCTCCCCACCTCGGTGTTCCAGACAGCAGCAGCAGCCTCCCCACCTCGGTGTTCCAGACAGCAGCCTCCCCACACCTCGGTGTTCCAGACAGCAGCCTCCCCACCTCGGTGTTCCAGACAGCAGCCTCCCCACCTCGGTGTTCCAGACAGCAGCCTCCCCACTCTGTTCGACAGCAGTTCCAGACAGCAGCCTCCCCACCTCGGTGTTCCAGACAGCAGCCTCTCCCCACCTCGGTGTTCCAGACAGCAGCCTCCCCACCTCGGTGTTCCAGACAGCAGCCTCCCCACCTCGGTGTTCCAGACAGCAGCCTCCCCACCTCGGTGTTCCAGACAGCAGCCTCCCCACCTCGGTGTTCCAGACAGCAGCCTCCCCCTCGGCTCGGTGTTCCAGACAGCAGCCTCCCCACCTCGGTGTTCCAGACAGCAGCCTCCCCACCTCGGTGTTCCAGACAGCAGCCTCCCCACCTCGGTGTTCCAGACAGCAGCCTCCCCACCTCGGTGTTCCAGACAGCAGCCTCCCCACCTCGGTGTTCCAGACAGCAGCCTCCCCACCTCGGTGTTCCAGACAGCAGCCTCCCCACCTCGGTGTTCCAGACAGCAGCCTCCCCACCTCGGTGTTCCAGACAGCAGCCTCCCCACCTCGGTGTTCCAGACAGCAGCCTCCCCACCTCGGTGTTCCAGACAGCAGCCTCCCCACCTCGGTGTTCCAGACAGCAGCCTCCCCACCTCGGTGTTCCAGACAGCAGCCTCCCCACCTCGGTGTTCCAGACAGCAGCCTCCCCACCTCGGTGTTCCAGACAGCAGCCTCCCCACCTCGGTGTTCCAGACAGCAGCCTCCCCACCTCGGTGTTCCAGACAGCAGCCTCCCCACCTCGGTGTTCCAGACAGCAGCCTCCCCACCTCGGTGTTCCAGACAGCAGCCTCCCCACCTCGGTGTTCCAGACAGCAGCCTCCCCACCTCGGTGTTCCAGACAGCAGCCTCCCCACCTCGGTGTTCCAGACAGCAGCCTCCCCACCTCGGTGTTCCAGACAGCAGCCTCCCCACCTCGGTGTTCCAGACAGCAGCCTCCCCACCTCGGTGTTCCAGACAGCAGCCTCCCCACCTCGGTGTTCCAGACAGCAGCCTCCCCACCTCGGTGTTCCAGACAGCAGCCTCCCCACCTCGGTGTTCCAGACAGCAGCCTCCCCACCTCGGTGTTCCAGACAGCAGCCTCCCCACCTCGGTGTTCCAGACAGACAGCAGCCTCCCCACCTCGGTGTTCCAGACAGCAGCCCCCACCTCCCAGACACCTCGGTGTTCCAGACAGCAGCCTCCCCACCTCGGTGTTCCAGACAGCAGCCTCCCCACCTCGGTGTTCCAGACAGCAGCCTCCCCACCTCGGTGTTCCAGACAGCAGCCTCCCAGACACCTCGGTGTTCCAGACAGCAGCCTCCCCACCTCGGTGTTCCAGACAGCAGCCTCCCCACCTCGGTGTTCCCCAGACAGCAGCCTCCCCACCTCGGTGTTCCAGACAGCAGCCTCCCCACCTCGGTGTTCCAGACAGCAGCCTCCCCACCTCGGTGTTCCAGACAGCAGCCTCCCCACCTCGGTGTTCCAGACAGCAGCCTCCCCACCTCGGTGTTCCAGACAGCAGCCTCCCCACCTCGGTGTTCCAGACAGCAGCCTCCCCACCTCGGTGTTCCAGACAGACAGCAGCCTCCCCACCTCGGTGTTCCAGACAGCAGCCTCCCCACCTCGGTGTTCCAGACAGCAGCCTCCCCACCTCGGTGTTCCAGACAGCAGCCTCCCCACCTCGGTGTTCCAGACAGCAGCCTCCCCACCTCGGTGTTCCAGACAGCAGCCTCCCCACCTCGGTGTTCCAGACAGCAGCCTCCCCACCTCGGTGTTCCAGACAGCAGCCTCCCCACCTCGGTGTTCCAGACAGCAGCCTCCCCACCTCGGTGTTCCAGACAGCAGCCTCCCCACCTCGGTGTTCCAGACAGCAGCCTCCCCACCTCGGTGTTCCAGACAGCAGCCTCCCCACCTCGGTGTTCCAGACAGCAGCCTCCCCACCTCGGTGGGCCAGACAGCAGCCTCCCCACCTCGGTGTTCCAGACAGCAGCCTCCCCACCTCGGTGTTCCAGACAGCAGCCTCCCCACCTCGGTGTTCCAGACAGCAGCCTCCCCACCTCGGTGTTCCAGACAGCAGCCTCCCCACCTCGGTGTTCCAGACAGCAGCCTCCCCACCTCGGTGTTCCAGACAGCAGCCTCCCCACCTCGGTGTTCCAGACAGCAGCCTCCCCACCTCGGTGTTCCAGACAGCAGCCTCCCCACCTCGGTGTTCCAGACAGCAGCCTCCCCACCTCGGTGTTCCAGACAGCAGCCCTCCCCACCTCGGTGTTCCAGAAGCAGCAGGTGTTCCAGACAGCAGCCTCCCCACCTCGGTGTTCCAGACAGCAGCCTCCCCCACCTCGGTGTTCCAGACAGCAGCCCCACCTCGGTGTTCCAGACAGCAGCCTCCCCACCTCGGTGTTCCAGACAGCAGCCTCCCCACCTCGGTGTTCCAGACAGCAGCCTCCCCACCTCGGTGTTCCAGACAGCAGCCTCCCCCACCTCGGTGTTCCAGACAGCAGCCTCCCCACCTCGGTGTTCCAGACAGCAGACAGCTCCCCACCTCGGTGTTCCAGACAGCAGCCTCCCCACCTCGGTGTTCCAGACAGCAGCCTCCCCACCTCGGTGTTCCAGACAGCAGCCTCCCCACCTCGGTGTTCCAGACAGCAGCCTCCCCACCTCGGTGTTCCAGACAGCAGCCTCCCCACCTCGGTGTTCCAGACAGCAGCCTCCCCACCTCGGTGTTCCAGACAGCAGCCTCCCCACCTCGGTGTTCCAGACAGCAGCCTCCCCACCTCGGTGTTCCAGACAGCAGCCTCCCCACCTCGGTGTTCCAGACAGCAGCTCCCCACCTCGGTGTTCCAGACAGCAGCCTCCCCACCTCGGTGTTCCAGACAGCAGCCTCCCCACCTCGGTGTTCCAGACAGCAGCCTCCCCACCTCGGTGTTCCAGACAGCAGCCTCCCCACCTCGGTGTTCCAGACAGCCTCCCCACCTCGGTGTCAGACAGCAGCCTCCCACCTCGGTGTTCCAGACAGCAGCCTCCCCACCTCGGTGTTCCAGACAGCAGCCTCCCCACCTCGGTGTTCCAGACAGCAGCCTCCCCACCTCGGTGTTCCAGACAGCAGCCTCCCCACCTCGGTGTTCCAGACAGCAGCCTCCCCACCTCGGTGTTCCAGACAGCAGCCACCCCAGACAGCAGCCTCCCCACCTCGGTGTTCCAGACAGCAGCCTCCCCACCTCGGTGTTCCAGACAGCAGCCTCCCACCTCGGTGTTCCAGACAGCAGCCTCCCCACCTCGGTGTTCCAGACAGCAGCCTCCCCACCTCGGTGTTCCAGACAGCAGCCTCCCCACCTCGGTGTTCCAGACAGCAGCCTCCCCACCTCGGTGTTCCAGACAGCAGCCTCCCCACCTCGGTGTTCCAGACAGCAGCCTCCCCACCTCGGTGTTCCAGACAGCAGCCTCCCCACCGCGGTGTTCCAGTCGGCCGCCTCCCACCTCGGTGTTCCAGACAGCAGCCTCCCCACCTCGGTGTTCCAGACAGCAGCCTCCCCACCTCGGTGTTCCAGACAGCAGCCTCCCCACCTCGGTGTTCCAGACAGCAGCCTCCCCACCTCGGTGTTCCAGACAGCAGCCTCCCCACCTCGGTGTTCCAGACAGCAGCCTCCCCACCTCGGTGTTCCAGACAGCAGCCTCCCCACCTCGGTGTTCCAGACAGCAGCCTCCCCACCTCGGTGTTCCAGACAGCAGCCTCCCCACCTCGGTGTTCCAGACAGCAGCCTCCCCACCTCGGTGTTCCAGACCGCAGCCTCCCACCTCGGTGTTCCAGACAGCAGCCTCCCCACCTCGGTGTTCCAGACAGCAGCCTCCCCACCTCGGTGTTCCAGACAGCAGCCTCCCCACCTCGGTGTTCCAGACAGCAGCCTCCCCACCTCGGTGTTCCAGACAGCAGCCTCCCCACCTCGGTGTTCCAGACAGCAGCCTCCCCACCTCGGTGTTCCAGACAGCAGCCTCCCCACCTCGGTGTTCCAGACAGCAGCCTCCCCACCTCGGTGTTCCAGACAGCAGCCTCCCCCACCTCGGTGTTCCAGACAGCAGCCTCCCCACCTCGGTGTTCCAGACAGCAGCCTCCCCACCTCGGTGTTCCAGACAGCAGCCTCCCCACCTCGGTGTTCCAGACAGCAGCCTCCCCAGCCTCGGTGTTCCAGACAGCAGCCTCCCCACCTCGGTGTTCCAGACAGCAGCCTCCCCACCTCGGTGTTCCAGACAGCAGCCTCCCCACCTCGGTGTTCCAGACAGCAGCCTCCCCACCTCGGTGTTCCAGACAGCAGCCTCCCCACCTCGGTGTTCCAGACAGCAGCCTCCCCACCTCGGTGTTCCAGACAGCAGCCTCCCCACCTCGGTGTTCCAGACAGCAGCCTCCCCACCTCGGTGTTCCAGACAGCAGCCTCCCCCACTCGGTGTTCCAGACAGCAGCCTCCCCACCTCGGTGTTCCAGACAGCAGCCTCCCCACCTCGGTGTTCCAGACAGCAGCCTCCCCACCTCGGTGTTCCAGACAGCAGCCTCCCCACCTCGGTGTTCCAGACAGCAGCCTCCCCACCTCGGTGTTCCAGACAGCAGCCTCCCCACCTCGGTGTTCCAGACAGCAGCCTCCCCACCTCGGTGTTCCAGACAGCAGCCTCCCCACCTCGGTGTTCCAGACAGCAGCCTCCCCACCTCGGTGTTCCAGACAGCAGCCTCCCCACCTCGGTGTTCCAGACAGCAGCCTCCCCACCTCGGTGACAGCAGCCTCCCCACCTCGGTGTTCCAGACAGCAGCCTCCCCACCTCGGTGTTCCAGACAGCAGCCTCCCCACCTCGGTGTTCCAGACAGCAGCCTCCCCACCTCGGTGTTCCAGACAGCAGCCTCCCCACCTCGGTGTTCCAGACAGCAGCCTCCCCACCTCGGTGTTCCAGACAGCAGCCTCCCCACCTCGGTGTTCCAGACAGCAGCCTCCCCACCTCGGTGTTCCAGACAGCAGCCTCCCCACCTCGGTGTTCCAGACAGCAGCCTCCCCACCTCGGTGTTCCAGACAGCAGCCTCCCCACCTCGGTGTTCCAGACAGCAGCCTCCCCACCTCGGTGTTCCAGACAGCAGCCTCCCCACCTCGGTGTTCCAGACAGCAGCCTCCCCACCTCGGTGTTCCAGACAGCAGCCTCCCCACCTCGGTGTTCCAGACAGCAGCCTCCCCACCTCGGTGTTCCAGACAGCAGCCTCCCCACCTCGGTGTTCCAGACAGCAGCCTCCCCACCTCGGTGTTCCAGACAGCAGCCTCCCCACCTCGGTGTTCCAGACAGCAGCCTCCCCACCTCGGTGTTCCAGACAGCAGCCTCCCCACCTCGGTGTTCCAGACAGCAGCCTCCCCACCTCGGTGTTCCAGACAGCAGCCTCCCCACCTCGGTGTTCCAGACAGCAGCCTCCCCACCTCGGTGTTCCAGACAGCAGCCTCCCCACCTCGGTGTTCCAGACAGCAGCCTCCCCACCTCGGTGTTCCAGACAGCAGCCTCCCCACCTCGGTGTTCCAGACAGCAGCCTCCCCACCTCGGTTCCAGACAGCAGCCTCCCCACCTCGGTGTTCAGACAGCAGCTCCCGCTCGGTGTTCCCAGCAGCCTCCCACCTCGGTGTTCCAGACAGCAGCCTCCCCACCTCGGTGTTCCAGACAGCAGCCTCCCCACCTCGGTGTTCCAGACAGCAGCCTCCCCACCTCGGTGTTCCAGACAGCAGCCTCCCCACCTCGGTGTTCCAGACAGCAGCCTCCCCACCTCGGTGTTCCAGACAGCAGCCTCCCCACCTCAGTATTCCAGACAGCAGCCTCCCACCTCGGTGTTCCAGACAGCAGCCTCCCCACCTCGGTGTTCCAGACAGCAGCCTCCCCACCTCGGTGTTCCAGACAGCAGCCTCCCCACCTCGGTGTTCCAGACAGCAGCCTCCCCACCTCGGTGTTCCAGACAGCAGCCTCCCCACCTCGGTGTTCCAGACAGCAGCCTCCCCACCTCAGTATTCCAGACAGCAGCCTCCCCACCTCAGTATTCCAGACAGCAGCCTCCCCACCTCAACATTCAAAGAATTGAACCTCGTAGATGTACAGAGTAACCACACACACTGACCTGGATGCTTCCTACCCGGAACACTCTCTACAAATAATAACCCTGAGGTAAAATAGATCCTGAAGAACTCTAACATATAATCATAAAACTGTCTGTGAACTTTCACACGTTTGACTCAACTTCAGTCAACGCTCCGTGCAAATCAGTGGACCCAAAATTTGAAGCTATTGTCGAAATTATTGTCAAAATACACTTCCTGAATATGATATAAAATTTTAATAAGGCCCTTAAACATATACCAGGTACATCTTATAACCTAACTGATTCAATTACTTGTGATGTAATCCACTTTATTGTGCAAACAAAGAAATATTGACGCTGGATTGTCACACGAAATTAAATTACAAGTCATAATATTTATCCAGATACAAGTACAAGTGTTACATTGACCGTAAATAATGCTGTAGTCTTCCTGTAACACTGCACGTAACACCGACCGTCCTCGGTATTCCTGTAACACCGCACGTAACACCGACCGTCCTCGGTATTCCTGTAACACTGCACGTTACACCGACCGTCCTCGGTATTCCTGTAACACCGCACGTAACACCGACCGTCCTCGGTATTCCTGTAACACCACACGTAACACCGACCGTCCTCGGTATTCCTGTAACACCGCACGTAACACCGACCGTCCTCGGTATTCCTGTAACACTGCACGTTACACCGACCGTCCTCGGTATTCCTGTAACACCACACGTAACACCGACCGTCCTCGGTATTCCTGTAACACCACACGTAACACCGACCGTCCTCGGTATTCCTGTAACACCGCACGTAACACCGACCGTCCTCGGTATTCCTGTAACACCACACGTAACACCGACCGTCCTCGGTATTCCTGTAACACTGCACGTAACACCGACCGTCCTCGGTATTCCTGTAACACCACACGTAACACCGACCGTCCTCGGTATTCCTGTAACACCACACGTAACACCGACCGTCCTCGGTATTCCTGTAACACCGCACGTAACACCGACCGTCCTCGGTATTCCTGTAACACCACACGTAACACCGACCGTCCTCGGTATTCCTGTAACACTGCACGTAACACCGACCGTCCTCGGTATTCCTGTAACACCGCACGTAACACCGACCGTCCTTGGTATTCCTGTAACACCACACGTAACACCGACCGTCCTCGGTATTCCTGTAACACCACAGTAACACCGACCTTCCTCGGTATTCCTGTAACACCACAGTAACACCGACCGTCCTCGGTATTCCTGTAACACCACAGTAACACCGACCGTCCTCGGTATTCCTGTAACACCACAGTAACACCGACCTTCCTCGGTATTCCTGTAACACCACAGTAACACCGACCTTCCTCGGTATTCCTGTAACGCCGCAGTAACACCGACCTTCCTCGGTATTCCTGTAACACCGCAGTAACACCGACCGTCCTCGGTATTCCTGTTACACCGCAGTAACACCGACCTTCCTCGGTATTCCTGTAACACCGCAGTAACACCGACCTTCCTCGGTATTCCTGTAACACCGCAGTAACACCGACCTTCCTCGGTATTCCTGTAACACCGCAGTAACACCGACCTTCCTCGGTATTCCTGTAACACCGCAGTAACACCGACCGTCCTCGGTATTTACAACAATAATAGCTATTATTCCCAGACCCAAATTAACGTCAGGAAATTTTCTACGATATGAAATTTGACCTCGAATTAATTTTTCTCAGTTGTACAAAGTTGTACTCGGTTCTTACTTAATTGTATTTGTACTCAGCTCTTAATTGTATTTGTACTCAGCTCTTAATTGTATTTGTACTCAGCTCTTAATTGTATTTGTACTCAGCTCTTAATTGTATTTGTACTCAGCTCTTAATTGTATTTGTACTCAGCTCTTAATTGTATTTGTACTCAGCTCTTAATTGTATTTGTACTCGGCTCTTAATTGTATTTGTACTCAGCTCTTAATTGTATTTGTACTCAGCTCTTAATTGTATTTGTACTCAGTTCTTAATTGTACACAAATAACCCGCAGATAGAAAAGAGGAGCTTACGACGACGTTTCGGGTCGACTCAGACCGAAACGTCGTCGTAAGTTCCTCTCTAAGTGCGGGTTATTTGTGTATAGTTCCAGTCACGGTATTGTGCCTTTTTGTTATTCGTAATTGTATTTGTACTCAGTTCTCGCTTAATTATACTTAGTTGTACTCATTTATTTCTTAGTTGTTCTCTATTTTCACTAAGTTATACTCATTTAGTTACACAAAGTTATACTAAGTTGTACTCTCTCTGTTGTACTCGCTTAACTGTATTAAACTATACAAAGTTGTACTCAAATGTACATATTTGCACTTAGTGTCACTAGCTTAGTACTTGTACTCATTTGTACTCAACATTTCTACTCACCTAGATGTACTGTCTCTGTACTCAACAAATTGTACTTAAGTAGTTCTACTCACCCGGTTATACTCACCTATTTGCGTTCTCGCAATTGTATTTACCTAGTTGTATTCACTTTGTATTCAGTTGGACTCGTGTGATTGTACTTATTTGCACTTATAAGGTATAATCGTTTAGTTGTACTCATTTAATTCTCGTCTATTATCCCTATTTGCACTTGCCTACTTGTACTCAGTTACACTTACGTACATGTACTCAGTCTCACTCATGTAATTGTACTCAGTTTCACTCACGTGGTTGTACTCTCACTCACGTAGTAGAACTCAGTTGCACTCAGTTGTACTCAACTAGTTGTACTCATACAGGGTGCTTGGCTGGTTAGTCGTCTCTCACAAGGTTTTAAACATGGGTTCACTTCAGTGAACGGCTGAGATTCGAACCCTTGACAAGCCAGTCGTAAAACTAACCACCGGAATATTAGCTTTCGATTCCCACCTGCGAGTTATTTACAATCCTGTTTTTACAATTTAGTCTATATTTCTAATTTCTTCCGCCAGTTTACATTTAAGTAACGAAATTCCAAATATTTCTTTTAAATTATCAGCTTATATGTGTACACATTATTTGTAAGCCCAAGGTGATATATTGTCTAGTCCTGCTGCTTTTTTTGGGGTCAGTATTCACCAGTAATTTTTAATTCTATATTTTTTTTTCAGTGGCTCGCAGTTCCAATGGTTACTAAATGTTGGTGACAGTAGTACCTATTAGTTATAAGTATGACCATGATTTTTAAAGGGGTGGAAGGGTAATCCAGAGCAAGGCTTCGGTCAGATGACCAAAAGCTCCAGTTGCTGGTCAAATGACTAAGACCCTCGTCAGGAAACACTTGGTCCTGTTTCCTGACGAACCTTACCTACCTAACCCTACCAACCTAAGTTGCTGAGAGTCCCTGCTAGTGTCACAACACTCCGCAACTTCTCATTCAATATCTTCCACATTTTCCCATTTAATTTAGAAATTTTCTCCTGTGTTATGTTCCTACACTTGGACCTTCTCAGTTTCCTGTGATATTTTCTATTTTTTTTTTCATTACATTCATTTCCGGCTTCTGTGATTTGTTTTACATTAAAAAGAAGCGCTATACCCGCATGGCTCACCTGAGTCGCTGGTTAGGAAGGTAATATAAATGATCCAAGATTTTTATGTTTTTTTCACAACTCGCTGTTCAATTATTCTTTTTTTTTTATTTTGTTTTTATTGAGTCGACTGATTCCATTTTCATGTTAAAGTGTTTTATTTGTTTATATGATATATTCTCATCACTATAACATGTTCCATCCTGTTTCACTGTGCTCGTGCTGATCACAGCTAGTAACATGTTACAACTGTTATAGCAGCGGATGTTATAGCAGCGGATGTTATAGCAGCGGATGTTATAGCAGCAGATGTTATAGCAGCGGATGTTATAGCAGCGGATGTTATAGCAGCGGATGTTATAGCAGCAGATGTTATAGCAGCGGATGTTGTTATAGCAGCAGATGTTATAGCAGCGGATGTTATAGCAGCAGATGTTATAGCAGCGGATGTTATAGCAGCGGATGTTATAGCAGCGGATGTTATAGCAGCGGATGTTATAGCAGCGGATGTTATAGCAGCGGATGTTATAGCAGCGGATGTTATAGCAGCAGATGTTATAGCAGCGGATGTTATAGCAGCGGATGTTATAGCAGCAGATGTTATAGCAGCGGATGTTATAGCAGCAGATGTTATAGCAGCGGATGTTATAGCAGCGGATGTTATAGCAGCAGATGTTATAGCAGCAGATGTTATAGCAGCGGATGTTATAGCAGCGGATGTTATAGCAGCAGATGTTATAGCAGCGGATGTTATAGCAGCAGATGTTATAGCAACAGGTGTTATAGCAACAGGTGTTATAGCAACAGGTGTTATAGCAACAGGTGTTATAGCAACAGGTGTTATAGCAACAGGTGTTATAGCAACAGGTGTTATAGCAACAGGTGTTATAGCAACAGGTGTTATAGCAACACGTGTTATAGCAACAGGTGTTATAGCAACAGGTGTTATAGCAACAGGTGTTATAGCAACACGTGTTATAGCAACACGTGTTATAGCAACATCTGATATAACAACATGTTATAGCAACGTATGTTATATGTAAAGTAAAAGGACACAATTGTAACTAATGTGACATTTTATTGTGGCAACGTTTCGCTCTCAAGGAGCTTTATCAAGCTGTTACAAACAGTACATGGACAGAGGGTATATATAGGCTCAGAGTGAGATGCAATACTAGTGGTAGTAGTAGTAGTAGTAGTAGTAGTAGTAGTAGTCACATAAGTTGTAGTAGTAATACAATATGGTAGAGCAATTAACTCGTACATGAGTAAAAGGATATAAAAGTTATTACTTGGGTAACATAAAAATAGGTTAGACAAATATAGACTGGATAGAGGCAGCCTGTTTCAGTGTTATAGCAACATATGTTATGTTGCTATAACATGTTGCTATAACATATGTTGCTATAACATATGTTGCTATAACATATGTTGCTATAACAAATGCTGCTATAACATATGTTGCTATAACATGTTTCTATAACATAAGTTATAGCAACATATTATAGCAACATATGCTATAGCAACATATGTTATAGCAACACACATTATAGCAACATATTATAGCAAGATATGTTACAGCAACATGTTATAGCAACATATGTCATAGCGACATGTTATAGCAACATATGTTATAGCAACATGATATAGCAACATATAGCAACATGTTATAAAATATTCTTGCCACGTGGATTGTTAATTTCTATTTTATAGTTTTTAATTTTTAATATTTCTAGATGTAATAATCTCGGTGTTTCCATCTCGCACAGTTCATCATAGCTTAAGGCTGTATTATGATGCTATTTAATATTTATGAATTATTTTAATGCTGAATCATTCTTGTATTAGTTAATAATGTTATTTAATGTGTGGATGTTGTAGGGTGACGGAGGTGCTCCACTGGTGTGTAGGCCTGAAGGTGGAGGCTGGACAGTAGTAGGTCTGGTAGCCTGGGGTATCGGCTGTGCTAGTAGTGAGGTGCCAGGTGTCTATGTCAGTGTTCCTGCCTTTGCTAACTTCATCCGTCAACATGTAAGGTAAGATACTTACCTTGCCCTAAGTTTTGTTTGGCTGTAGTGTGAAATAGCAGTTTGTATGGAAAGACGTGAAAAACATTACTAACATTAACTACATGGAAGAGGTTGTCAAAATATCTTGTGTTGGCAATTTCACTTCTGTTTTTTTACCAATGTGAGAGTGAAATATAATATATACATAACTTTTCTCTTGTAGAGACTAAAACGCGGTGACGACCCTGGCAGTGACTACTGGCGTCTGACTACCTTGGCAGTGACTACCAGCGTCTGAATACCCTGGCAGTGACTACTACCGTCTGATTACCCTGGCAGTGACTACTAGCGTCTGACTACCCTGGCAGTGACTACTAGCGTCTGACTACCCTGGCAGTGACTACTAGCGTCTGACTACCCTGGCAGTGACTACTAACGTCTGATTACCCTGGCAGTGACTACCAGCGTCTGACTACCCTGGCAGTGACTACTACCGTCTGATTACCCTGGCAGTGACTACTAGCGTCTGACTACCCTGGCAGTGACTACTGGCGTCTGACTACCCTGGCAGTGACTACAGGCGTCTGACTACTCTGGGAGTGACTACTGGCGTCTGACTACCTTGGCAGTGACTACCAGCGTCTGACTACCCTGGCAGTGACTACTACCGTCTGATTACCCTGGCAGTGACTACTATCGTCTGACTACCCTGGCAGTGACTACTGGCGTCTGACTACCCTGGCAGTGACTACTGGCGTCTGACTACCCTGGCAGTGACTACTGGCGTCTGACTACCCTGCCAGTGACTACTGGCGGTCTGACTACCTTGGCAGTGACTACTGGCGTCTGACTACCCTGGCAGTGACTACTGGCGTCTGACTACCCTGGCAGTGACTACTGGCGTCTGACTACCCTGGGATGCAGCCTCGTCCACCAACCATTCTCGTCAGTCTTCATGTTAGGCTTCCTAAATTTATATAATTTTACTTAATATCAATAAAAACCATTAATTTCGTGATGTTCAGACCTTTTGTGGAATTTGTGTAGCAAACATTTTATACAAGTCTTATTTATCAAAACAATTGTTGCTTTGTAGCCAAAACCGCAAATTTTCCCTACAAAGTCGGTGATCATCGTACACTTGCTGGATTACTGAGTCACTCAACACTCACTACAGAATGATCATGTAAGGTCTTGGAGTGAACACTGGGAATACAAACTTTTTTTGTAACTACGTTGCACAATTAACAACAGTTGTTTAATAGTGTATAAATAAAATTGTCTCTACATCTGGGTTTTTTCCTTACAACTCTTGAAGAGCGATTATCTATTTCATTTTTTTAGAAATTCAAAAGCAGAGCTAATATTGAGATTCTGAGCTTAAATATCATGGTTCCATCTGCTGCTCTGTGCCTCAGGTTCTGTGCTACCAGGACGTGAATGATAGCAAATGGTTCCATAATAACTGCTGTAGCGGTAGAGCCACTTCACCCAGCCAGGCTTTATGAGGTACTGGCACTGTGACAAGAACAGAGTGGTCATGGATGAACTCGAAGTAGCTGAAACACAGTGCTTCCTATTTACTCTTTAGTGTTGCAACGGGTGAGGAAGGTATTCCCCTCGTCTCAAGCTTTTGGGTATTTTTTCGCAGTTGGATTTCATCGTCGTCCTCAAGGTCTGGCGCACCCTCCCAATATTACCTTGAGACTGGGGAAAATAAACAGCTAACAAAGTAAAGAAAATACCAAAATGTGATAACCCTTCGTGGGAAACTTGAGAAGCAAAGTTAGTAAATTGTTCTGAATGTATCTCCTTAAAAAAAAAATCCAGTATTGGGCACCTGCTTAGGCGAGATGGGACATACACAGATGACATACAAGAAATGAGTGAGATACTCAAGTCTCAGTATGACTCAGTGTCCAGCGAGCCGCTGCCCAGACTAAGGGTCGACAATCTAAATGAATCTCTATGAACGAGCCCAAAATTTGGTCATTTCAAAAATCTCGGATATTATCCTAACACCACAAGACTTTGAATAGGCAATAAATGACATGCCCATGCACTCTGCCCCAGGGGTTAGTACTCCGTGTTCATCAAGACTTGCAAGACGCCCCTGCCACGTGAATCCAGCATTCTAGGGAGACGGAGCAAGAACACAGGGGTCATCCTACACTCACTAAAATCAACAGACATAGCCCCACTCTACAAAGGTGGCAGTAAAGCATTTGCAAAGAACTACAGACCGATAGCACTAACATCCCATATCATAAAAACCATTCAAAGGGTTCTAAGAAGCAAGATCGCTATCCACCTAGATACTCATCAGTTACACAACCCAGGGAAACACGGGTTTAGAGCAGGTCGCTCCTGCCTGTCCCAGCTACTGGATCACTATGACAAGGTCCTGGATGCTGTAGAGGATAAACTGAATACAGATGTAAAATACATAGACTTTGCAAAAGCTTTCGATAAGTGTGACCATGGAGAAATAGCGCACAAAATGCGTGATAAAGGAAAAACAAAAAAAGTTGGTAGATGGATCTATAACTTCCTGATAAACAGAACACAAAGAATAATAGTAAACAGAATAAAGTCTGCGGCAGCTACGGTGAAAAGCTCTGTTCCACAAGGCACAGTACTCGCTCCCATTCTATTCCTCATCCTCATATCTGACATAGACTGATATGTAAGCCATAGCTCCCGGTTTGCCATGACAGTGACCTCCATCGAAGAGACTGCGAGACTCCAAGCGGATATCAACCAAATCTTCGAATGGTCCACTCAAAACAATGTGGAGTTCAATGAAGAGAAATTTCATTGAACTTTCAATAATAAGGACGCCAAGCCCATGATTCTCTTCAAATCGCTTGTGCTCTCTAGGCTGGAATATTGCTGTATGCTAACTACCCCCTTCAAGGCTGGCGAAATTACTGACCTGGAGAGTATACAAAGAACTTTCATGGCACACAAGTATGATAAGGCACCTAAATTACTAGGAACGGTTGAAGGCCCTTGATCTGTATTCCCTGGAACGCAGGGAAATCCTAGAGGGATTAGTACCAAACTTCCACACGAAAATCACTCCCTTCAGATATTTGGGAGTGGACGTGTCAGCAGATGGGTCTATGAAAGATGATGTGATTCATAGAATTGACAAGAGGAAAAAGAACTTTATCCAGGAAAGCAGAGAGGAATGTATGAGAGCATATTTATACCAATGCTCTTGTATGGGTATGCAGGATGGGTGGTGAATGTTGCAACAAGGAGAAGGCTGGAGGCAGTGGATATGTCATGTCTGAGGGCAATGTGTGGTGTGAATATAATACAGAGAATCCTAAGTTTGGAGATTAGGAGGTGTGAGATTACCAAAACTTTTACTAGGAGGGAATATTGAGATTTTCTGGACATGTGGAGAGGATGGAACGAAATAGAATGACCTCGAGTGTATAAATTTGTAGTGGAGGGAAGGCGGGGTAGGGGCCGGCCTAGGAAAGGTTGGAGGGAGAGGATAAAGGAGGTTTAGTGTGCAAGGGGCTTGGACTTCCAGCAAGCATACGTGAACGTGTTAGATAGGAGCAAATAGGGACAAATAGTTTTTAGGACTTGACGTGCTGTTGGAGTGTAAGCAAGGTAACATTTATGAAGTGATTCAGGGAAACCGGCAGGTTGGACTTGAATCCTGGAGATGAAAAGTACAGTGCCGGCGCTCTGAAGGAAGGGTGTTAATGCTGCAGATCTATATCTGTAGTGTAAGCATTCCTCTGGCAAGACAGTGATGGAATGAATGATGATGAAAGTTTTTCTTTTTTGGGCCACTCTGCCTTGGTGGGTGTGGCATGCAAAGAGTACGTAACCTTTATTCGGCGCATGTACACACCTTCATTTACAGGCTATCTCCCCCAACCAGCGAACCAGGTTGCTAAGAGTTGATGATGGGGCCCCGTCGTTCAACTAGTGACCAGGTTCTAGCCAATAAGAAGATGGTTTTTTCAATCGCAGAGGTTATGTGGGTACCGCTCTCCTGTCTGCCCTTGTCATTCCCATTCTAGAGCTGGTTGAAGCACGGTCTGCTATCTTGTGGCTTCTATTTCTGCTTTGCTTACCGTGGAGTGCACTATACTTATCACTGTACATAGTGTACATATTGCTGTTATAAATTGGTGAAGGATAATATAAGTCTAAACTTTTTCTACTGTGTTTATTTGCTCCCATTACACAAGCAAACGACATCCCCCACCCATCTATTTGCAGGGTGAAATCATTAGCTACGTTAAAACTTACAGATATCTTGGTGTAGATGTACCCTTTAACAAATCCACTATACCACAACTAAACAAGAAATGTAAAGCTAGGCTAAATGCTCTCAAAGCTGTTGCTGACTACAATCCCAACTATGGTGCAAATGTGAGAATCGTGAGAATGATGTACATAGCCTATGTTAGGTCCTTAATTGATTATGCTGCTCCCATGTTGATATTAGCTAGAGAAAGTTCTCTCCGACCCTTGGAGTTAATGCAAAATGAAGCTCTCAGGATTATTCTTGGCTGTCCCAGATCTACAAAAGTTCTTAACATGAGGAAGGAGCTTGGTATTTCTAGTATCAGTGATAGGATTGTTGAAATTAACACTGTACTCGGTATTAGAATGTTGAGAAACGAACCAGACACTGTCACAGTGAATCTTACCAAGTGTCTAGAGGTAAATACACACAGATCTAAATGGATTGTGAAAACGTGCAATTGCATTAAGTTTTATAACCTGCATGAACTGTATCACTGTAGGCAACAAGAGCATTTCACCCCTCCATGGAAGATGTGTTCATTTAATATCACATACCTACAAGTTCCTCCCAAGAAGCTCATTGCTAGTAATCCCTTCCTTAAATCTCTTGTTAGAGCAACTGCTCAAGAAGAAATTTCTCACCTAGCTGGTAGTAACAAGTTATCACAAGTTATATACACTGATGGATCTAAACAGGAGTCTTCTGGCAGGGCTGCATCTGCTCTTGTTGCCACCTCCCTAGTTAAGAACGATAATAAATTTGTTGAGTTAGGCATAAGAATTAACAACTGGGTGTCTACACTGCAAACTGAATTGTTTGCAATCCTAATGGCGCTAAAGCTAACCTATGACACTGAGCTTGACTCTATCATCATTACTGATTCTATGTCATCATTGAAGGCTCTTGGCTCATATAATGACTCCAACAACATGCTCATTGGGGAAGCCAGGTACAGATACTCAAAAATTAGGGACAAAGGAATTAATGTACAATTGCTATGGATCCCATCACACATTGGATTACTCCTTCATGATAAAGTTGATATGTTAGCCAAGAAGAGTATCGAGAAGGAGAATGTAGAATATAACTTTGGTATAACTGTGTCTAGCATTAGGAATAATATTAGGAGAGAAGTAAATAATGAAAATGATTGTTATAGGAATGCAGTTAGAAGCCTGAGTAGATCTATAACCCACTATGATAACATGAACGTAGATAAGTATGTTTATGGAGCAACTTGCAATGTGAACAGACTGACTGATGTTGTAGTGGCCAGGCTTAGGCTTGGTTACAAGTACTTCTGGCAGTTTGGGAGACACACAGATGATGATCAAACTAAATGTAAATTATGTGATCAGGCATATGGTCACTCTCTTGAACACTATGTGCTTAATTGTCCACTTATTGAGGAATACAGAGACAGACAGTATAATAACCTATGTGACATGTCAAGATATCTTATTAATGAAAATAAGATACCAGATATACTAAGCAAATTTCCTAAATTTGCTTGTAACAGATAAGTGAACTATAGATATGTAGATATAAATCCATATGTATTCCTGTTAACCCTTTGGGGCCTAGTTCCTAGGCCTTTTGTGTATCCATATGCTCTCGCGCTACCGTCCACAGGATGGATATGGGGTGCACAATAAACTAGCCACTTCGGTGGCAAAATCTAAATCTAATCCCATTACACCCGGGGTAACAGGCCATTTGGAATCCTGGGTTGTAATATGGGTAGCCTGTCCGAGAGTTGAGCTGGACTTAGAGAAACGGTTGAGCTTATGGTGAAGCTCGTAGCAGGAACATTGTGCAGCTTGCTGTCTGGCATTGCTTTACAAATTTTGCGTGTCAGTTGTTACTAGCCTGTTCGGTGTGGAGAATTTTGCAGTCAGCTTTGCTTGTATGCGTATTCTGCAATCGTACTGTGCATAGCTAAGCGTGTTCTGCAAATTAACGTGTTACGTTGGGGTATTCTGCAATCGTACTGTGCATAGCGAATAACTTATGCCACCTAGACGAGTCAGACGTCTGGTGTCGGTATATACTTTGCATAACCTACCTAAATTGTCCCTACAGCGTTGTTGGCAAATTGCTCGTTCCATTGGCATTACATACAAACGCACTCTCACAGCTGCGCAACTGCGTTCACTGATTGCTGACAAACTTATAGAAGAAGAGATGGCACATCAGACTCCTCCCTCTACGGGAGCTAGGGCAAAAACTACTATGTTCTCGCAGGAGGAAGATGATACACCTACGGAACAAAATGGTCAGTATAGTGCAGCTGGGTTGTCTCAGGGTGAATCAGCGTCGTTGGCACTTGAGCTGGCAAAAATCAATCTTGAGCAAACTAGGGAACAGAGAGCATTCGCAAGGGAAGAATTTGATAGGGAAAGAGAAAGGAGGCAGTTTTCGCATTCTGTAAATAATTTTAGTTTACAGAAAGCAGTACAGTTTGTTCCCCGCTTCAATGAGGCCGAACCAGAGCAATTTTTCGAAAGCTTCGAAAATCAGGCTCGAGCCTTGAGGTGGCCGGAACAGCATTGGGCATCGTTGGTTCATACAGCATTATTGGGTAAGGCACAAGAATTCACGTCAGTATTAAATGACGTTGAATTTTCCGATTATCAAGTAGTGAAGACCACAGTGTTGGGAGCATATATGTGTATCCCAGCCAAATACCGCAAGAGTTTTAAATTGGGCAGACGACAGCTTGGTCAATCCCTAGTCGGCTTTGTGAGACAGCAAACCAAAGCCTTTACCAGCTGGTATAAAGCAAGTGGTGTCTCTACCTTTGAGGAGCTGGTGCAGCTTATTCTGATTGATAACCTGCTGGAGTCTGTGGGACAAGAGGTTCGAGTCTTTCTGCAGGATCGTGACTTAACCACTGCATTGGAGGCAGCCAGGTTGGCTGATACCTTCGAAACTAACCGCTCCTTGTCCGAGCGGTCCCGTCTCTCTTTTCAACAGCCTGGCATGAGCAGAGATCGTCAACCTTGGAGAATGAAGTGCCAGCCGGAGGGAGAACGTCTACGTCAGCCAACCAAGTCACCTGGTGAGCCACGCTTCTCAACATATGGTCCACCTGCGGAGAGGCAAACTACTCATGGTGCATCTCGACAACAGTATCCAGAGAGACACCAGCCAGAACGACACCATTTGCAACGTCAACAGGGAGTAAAGGGCAAGCCTGTCGTCTGCTTCAGGTGCAATAAAGTAGGTCACATCAGTCCCAACTTCCCCCATAAACCCCAACCCATTGGGAAAATCTCTAATATCCCTAGTAGCATGTCCCCTAGAGAAGTAGAAAAAGGTATGGCCCCTTATTATTGCAGAGTCTTATTTCCCTTCAGGAAAACTCAGAAACAACTAAAGTAAAGACCTTTAGAGATACTGGAGCATATTGCTCACTTGTAAGAGAGGGAATATTACCCCTTTCAGAGAATACTTCTTTGAATTCCTCTGTTTTATTGGAAGCATTTGGAGGAGCTATATATTCTGTTCCTTTGCATAAAATTTATGTACAGTGCAAATATTACACTGGGTACTTGACTGTATGTGTCTCAAAAGGATTCCCCATGAAAGATGCAATGTTATTACTGGGTAATAACATTACTACTGTTAGTTCGTGTCCTGAACCTATAATGATTAATTCTTCTCCGGTGTTGGCCATAACTCGGGCAACATCCCAAGGGTTGTCTGGAGGGAATGTTGACCTATCCTTGGACGACTCCGATCTCGGAATAGCCACGTTGTTTTATGAGGCACACCGGCCGGAGCCTCTTAAATCAAGTGAACAGACCCCGATCAAGCCTTCCTATTCCCAGGTTGCAGGATTGCCAGATGTCTGTTTCCATGCCCGAGGGACTGTCCTTCCGGGAGGAACAACGAAAGGACCCTTCTTTAAAATTCGCTTTTGAGGCAGCCATGGGTAAATCCTCTTTGGGTCATCCGGTCAAGTATGAAGTTAAAAACGATTATTTGATCTGCACTGAGACTGGTAAGGAGATAGAGGGCCGGCAATTGTATGACAGGTTAGTGGTTCCAACAAAGTATAGACCTCAAATATTAAATATAGCTCATAATACGTCATTAGGAGGTCACTTAGGAATTACAAAAACCTTGTATTGAATGGCAAAAGAATTTTATTGGCCAAAATTAAAGAAAGATGTGAAGAATCATATTAGGTGTTGCCGAGAATGTCAGCAAGTTGGAAAACCTGGACATTCCATTAAACCTGCACCTCTCCAACCTATACCTGCTGATGGAGAACCTTTTGCAGATTTAATTATAGATTGTGTAGGTCCACTACCTAGGTCAAAGTCTGGAAATCAGTATTTATTTACGATTATGGATAAAGTAACCAGATATCCTGAAGCAATTCCCATGCGTAGTATTAATACTAAAGCTATTCTCAAAGCTTTAACAAAATTCATTTCTTGTTTTGGCATTCCTAAAACTATTCAAAGTGATAAAGGTACTAACTTCACTGCCAAAGCATTTAGGGAAGTATTAACTAGGTTAGGGATAATCCACAACTTATCCACTGCCTATCATCCTCAGTCCCAAGGCGCCTTGGAAAGATTCCATCAGACGTTAAAAACAATGATGAGAACTTTTTGCATGCACTTTCCTACAGACTGGGATGAATCACTTCCTTTGTTGCTGTTCTCAGTACGAGAGACGGTGCAAGAGTCTACAGGGTATAGTCCGTTTGAGTTGATCTTTGGGCACAATGTACGAGGTCCTCTTCAAGTGCTCAAAGAAGGATGGATGGGAGAAGACGTTAGCTCAACACTCTACAATCCGTCTTCAAGGTTGCAGGTGGCACGTCAGTTAGCCAAGGCTAACCTAAAGACAGCTCAAAGTAAGATGAAACAGAGGTATGACAGAAGTGCACAATTCCGCTCCTTCCATCCAGGAGACAAGGTGTTGGTGCAGGAACCTATACCTGGCCACACCTTGAAAGTTAGATTTACGGGACCTATGCAGATTGTAAGTAGATTATCTGATGTAAATTATGTGGTAGCTCCCATTGATAAGACCTCAAAAACTAAAACTTACCACATTAATCAATTAAAATACTTCCATACACCAGATAAAGTCCCAGTAATGACTCTGTCCTCTACCTCTGAGGACGACTCTGACTCTTTGCACTCTATCTCTGAAATTAATATTAAACTTTCAAATTCTGTCCTCCTCAAGGATCCTAGCCCTTTAATGGAGGGATTATCTGAAATGCAAGCAACAAATTTAACTGAGCTTCTACAGTCATATCCTAATATTTTTTCGGATGTGCCGAAAAAATGTAAGTTAGGTTACCATGATGTAGATGTGGGAAACTCTAAACCAATTAAACTCTCCCCCTACAGAGCTAATCCTGAAAAGCAAAGGCTGCTTCAGCAGGAAGTAGAATTTTTGTTAAAGCATGGTTTAGTGGAGGAGTCATCTAGTCCATGGGCTTCACCGTGCATCCTTGTGAAGAAGGCTGATGGAGGGTTTCGTATGTGTACAGACTACCGTAAAGTGAACGAGGTCACAATTACAGATGCTTACCCTCTTCCTCGTCTGGATGACGTAATTGACTTTGTGGGTAAGGCTACTTTTGTGTCCAAATTAGATCTCCTTGAAGGCTACTATCAGGTACCTTTGACAGATAAGGCGAAGGAAATCTCTGCCTTCGTAATTCCAGGAGGTCATTATCAATACACAGTTACCCCCTTCGGAATGAAAAATTCCCCCTCTTCATTCCAGAAACTTATCCATCAGGCTATTAAAGGACTTGAAGGCACGGCAGCGTACCTAGATGATATTGTTGTGGTGTCTGATACTTGGGATCAACACCTACTTAGACTTAAGGCTCTTTTTGAGACCTTTAAGAGTTCCCATTTAACAGTTAATTTATCTAAATCTTCCTTTGGCCAGGCCACTGTCACTTTTCTAGGCCATGAAGTAGGTAGTGGTAAAGTTGCACCTAAACTTGCTAAAGTTCTTTCTATTAAAGATTATCCAGTTCCTCATGATAGGAAATCTCTTCAACGTTTCCTAGGCATGATAGGATTTTACAGAAGATTCTGTAAGAATTTCTCGGATATTGTAGCCCCTCTTACCTCTCTTACCAGTCAAAAAGTTCCCTTTAATTGGACCTCAGACTGTAACACTGCTTTTAATAAAGCAAAAAGATTATTGTGTACTGCACCCATTCTCTTGTCTCCAGACTTCTCCAAACCTTTTTCATTACAGGTTGATGCTTGTGAGTCTGGGGTTGGGGCAGTACTATTACAAATCGGGAACAAAGAGTTGCAGCCTGTAGCATACTTTTCAGCCAAGTTCCAGCCACATCAGAGGGCTTATTCTACCATTGAAAAAGAAGCCCTCGCGCTGGTACTGGCTTTGGAGCATTTCGATGTTTATGTGGGCCAGACATCGCAGGTGGTCACAGTCTACAGTGATCACAATCCTCTAGTATATCTCCAAGCCATGAAGAACCACAACACAAGGCTTATGCGCTGGACGCTAAGGCTGCAGCCATATAATATGTCCATTAAATATATTGCCGGCAAAGAAAATATGTTGGCAGACTCTTTATCTAGAGTATAATATTTTATTTAGGTTAGGATGTTATTTGTGGTAACCCCTTTTCATGCTCTTTTTTTTTTATCCCCTGGTGTGGGGTTTTTTTTTTAGTGAGGGGATGCGGGCTACCGTCCGCCTGTATCTTGGACCTATGCTAGCCTGTCTGACTGCTGTCTCACTCTAAGTTTAGGGTTTGGCTTTTGGTCACGAGAAAAGCTGAGCTCTATCTAAGAGTTGGATGGTGGAGAGGAAAGGCGGTCCCATTATTTTGTGCCATGGCGGCACGGTTACCACTGGGAGGTGGCAGCCTAATCCTGAGCCTTCTCGGGGTGGGGGTGTGGCATGCAAAGAGTACGTAACCTTTATTCGGCGCATGTACACACCCTCATTTACAGGCTATCTCCCCCAACCAGCGAACCAGGTTGCTAAGAGTTGATGATGGGGCCCCGTCGTTCAACTAGTGACCAGGTTCTAGCCAATAAGAAGATGGTTTTGGCAATCGCAGAGGTTATGTGGGTACCGCTCTCCTGTCTGCCCTTGTCATTCCCATTCTAGAGCTGGTTGAAGCACGGTCTGCTATCTTGTGGCTTCTATTTCTGCTTTGCTTACCGTGGAGTGCACTATACTTATCACTGTACATAGTGTACATATTGCTGTTCTAAATTGGTGAAGGATAATATAAGTCTAAACTTTTTCTACTGTGTTTATTTGCTCCCATTACACCCGGGGTAACAGGCCATTTGGAATCCTGGGTTGTAATAGTGGGAGACGGCTGATGTGTTAATAAAATAAATAAAAATAGTACTTTAACCTTGATTGATGGTGGTTAGTACCTTAGTCTTGATTGATGGTGGTTAGTACCTTAGCCTTGATTGATTGTGGCTAGTACCTTAGTTTTGATTGATGCTGGTTAGTACCTTAATCTTGATTGACGGTGGTTAGTACCATAGTCTTGGTTGATGGTGGTTAGTACCTCAGTCTTGATTGATAGTGGTTAGTACCTTAGTCTTGATTGATGGTGGTTAGTACCTTACCATGGTTTAAAGAGTGACCACCTTTAGTCAAGGCTAAGGAAGCGAGTATCTGCCAGTACACAGGGATTGAACACCCAAAACCTGCCCCTCCACTTCCACTGTCTCCAGTATTATAATCAACTTTCTGTTGGCTTGAAGGAGCCTGTCGTGTGGGCCAAGTGTTGCATGTGTCTCAGTCATTAAACGAACACAGTTTTAGTGGATATTCTTGTGGGAGCTTAGACACACCAGTCACTGCAGCAGTGACCATCATGATGACTACACTGACACCAGTCACTGCAGCAGTGACCATCATGATGGCTACACTGGCACCAGTCACTGCAGCAGTGACATCATGATGGCTACACTGACACCACTGTAGCAGTGACCATGATGGTTACACTGACACCAGTCACTGCAGCAGTGACCATCATGATGGTTACAGTGACACCAGTCACTGCAGCAGTGACCTTCTTGATGGCTACACTGACAGCAGTCACTGCATCAGCGGACATCATGAATTTTACACTGACATCAGTCACTGCAGCAGTGACCATGATGGTCACACTGACACCAGTCACTGCAGCAGTGACCATTATGATGGTTACACTTACACCAGTCACTGCAGCAGTGACCATCATGATGGCTACACTTACACCAGTCACTGCAGCAGTGATCATCATGATGGTTACACTGACACCACTCACTGCAGCAGTGATCATCATGATGGTTACACTGACACCACTCACTGCAGCAGTGATCATCCTGATGGTTACACTGACACCACTCACTGCAGCAGTGATCATCATGATGGTTACACTGACACCAGTCACTGCAGCAGTGACCATCATGATGGCTACACTGACACCAGTCACTGCAGCAGTGATCATCATGATGGCTACACTGACACCACTCACTGCAGCAGTGATCATCATGATGGCTACACTGACACCAGTCACTGCAGCAGTGACCATCATGATGGCTACACTGACACCAGTCACTGCAGCAGTGATCATCATGATGGTTACATTGACACCAGTCACTGCAGCAGTGATCATCATGATGGCTACACTGATACCAGTCACTGCAGCAGTGACCATGATGGTCACACTGACACCAGTCACTGCAGCAGTGACCATCATGATTATTACATTGACACCAGTCACTGCAGCAGTGACCATCATGATTATTACATTGACACCAGTTACTACAGCAGTGACCATCATGATGGTTACACTGACACCAGTCACTGCAGCAGTGACCATTATGATGGCTACACTGAAACCAGTCAATGCAGCAGTGATCATCGTGATGGTTACACTGACACCAGTCGCTGCAGCAGTGATCAAGGTGGTTACACTGATACCACTCACTGCAGCAGTGATCTTCATGAATTTTACACTGACACCAGTCACTGCAGCAGTGACCATGATAGTCACACTGACACCAGTCACTGCAGTATTGACCATCATGGTTATACTGACAGTCACTGCAGCAGTGACCATCATGGTTACGCTGACACCAGTCACTGCAGCAGTGACCATCATGGTTACACTGACACCAGTCACTGCAGCAGTGACCATCATGGTTACACTGACACCAGTGTAGACAGCCTGTACTGTCTGCACAGACAGCCCATGCTGTCTGCCAGCTTAGTTCATATTTCGCGCCACTCAGGTGCTGCCCTCTGTAGCCAGGCCTCTAGGTAGGCACGCCAGCCTGCCGGCCCATGCCTCTCCCTCACTCCTAGGCCGACCGACTTGACAGACACAAGTGCTCCCCCTCCACGGACTGGCTTGCGGTCACTCCCTCACACTGCCCGTTGTGTACTCACTCCTACCCAATTAAAGCCAAACTAGTCCACGGCCGTATCATTGCTACCTACGCTACCTCCATCGGCACTAAACCGTTGTTCAGCAGAACAGAAATAACACCAGTCACTGCAGCAGTGACCATCATGGTTACACTGACACCAGTCACTGCAGCAGTGACCATCATAGTTACACTGACACCTGTCACTGCAGCAGTGACCATCATGGTTACACTGACACCAGTCACTGCAGCAGTGGCCATCATGGTTATACTGACAACAGTCACTGCAGCAGTGACCATCATGGTTACACTGACAACAGTCACTGAAGCAGTGACCATCATGGTTACACTGACACCAGTCACTGCAGCAGTGGCCATCATGGTTACACTGACACCAGTCACTGCAGCAGTGGCCATCATGGTTATACTGACAACAGTCACTGCAGCAGTGACCATCATGGTTACACTGACACCAGTCACTGCAGCAGTGACCATCATGGTTACACTGACACCAGTCACTGCAGCAGTGACCATCATGGTTACACTGACACCAGTCACTGCAGCAGTGACCATCATGGTTACACTGACACCAGTCACTGCAGCAGTGACCATCATGGTTACACTGACACCAGTCACTGCAGCAGTGACCATCATGGTTACACTGACACCAGTCACTGCAGCAGTGACCATCATGGTTACACTGACACCAGTCACTGCAGCAGTGACCATCATGGTTACACTGACACCAGTCACTGCAGCAGTGACCATCATGGTTACACTGACACCAGTCACTGCAGCAGTGACCATCATGGTTACACTGACACCAGTCACTGCAGCAGTGACCATCATGGTTACACTGACACCAGTCACTGCAGCAGTGACCATCATGGCTACACTGACACCAGTCACTGCAGCTGTGACCATCATGATGGCTACACTGACACCAGTCACTGCAGCAGTGATCATCATGATGGCTACACTGACACCAGTCACTGCAGCAGTGACCATCATGGTTATACTGACACCAGTCACTGCAGCAGTGACCATCATGGTTACACTGACACCAGTCACTGCAGCAGTGACCATCATGGTTACACTGACACCGGTCACTGCAGCAGTGGCCATCATGGTTACAGTGACACCGGTCACCAGGAACTGTGCCAGCAGAGATGGACTCTGCTAGTCTGAGGTAAGGCGGCAAGACGTACAGACAAGTTTTCTTGCAGCTTCGGACTCTGTTCCTCCAGCAGTAAATAACTCCCTCGGTAGATTGCATCCTGAGAGAGAGGACTGAAATGACCAGTGGAAGAAAATTATATTTCTAAGGAGACCTAGAACTCCAGAGGGCAGAGACAACCCCTGAGGGGCTAATCTGCAAAAGGTGTGTTGCAGGCTCGATACCCTGTCCGCCCGTGGGGAGATAAAAATGGTACTTGAGTAATTGTACACTACCCCCTGACTTACGCAACGTGTGCATCTCAAAATTTATAAAGCGCCTGACATTGATCTAGACTCACTGGGAAAGACAATAATGAAACAAGGAAGATCAGGGAATCCCAGGGAAACTCATGGAAATTCAGGGAAGTCCTGGGAAACTTAGTGACGCTCAGGAATGCTGCGATATCATCCTGACTTCCATGTGTGTTTAGACAGCAAGAAACTGCTGGGTTCGTGGATGATCATGGATCAGTTGTTAGCGTCCTTGACACACACTGAGGGACAGGGATTTGCTCTCCGGCACTGGTTAAAATGTTGGGTATGTTTCCTTACATGTGCTACCCTTGTTCAAGTAGCAGTAAGTAGGTACCTGGATGGAAATATAAACACATATGCAGTATAATGTGATCCTTTATTGACTACGTTTCGCCCACACAGTGGGCTTTTTCAAGTCACAAACAGATCTGTTTGTGACTTGAAAAAGCCCACTGTGGGCGAAAGGTAGTCAATAAAGGATCACATTATACTGCATATGTGTTTATATTTCCATTGTGTCGGTATTTTATACCATTTATTTCCATCAGGTACCTGGATGTTAGCCGACTGTTTTGGGTGGTATCCTGGGGCAGAAGATTAAAGGACCACAGTGAGAATAATATAACCCTGACTTATTTTGTTCGGGTTACTAATTCTTTGGATTATTAATACTCTGGATTATTAACATTCTGAATTATTAATACTCTGGAGCCTTAATAATCTGGATCATTAATACTCTAGATTATTATTACTTTAGATTATTAATACTCTGGATTAATAATATTTCGGACTATTAATAATAACCCAAATAAAATCTTTTTCTTCAGCAGCTGAGGAATTTAAAGTAATTATATATGATAGAGAGAGCCTGAGGGTGTCTCCAATTCCATAATTCCCCATTAATCTTATATGATGATTGCATATGTGATGAACTAAGCCGTATAACAGGAAGTAATCATGTATGATACAGGTTGACCCAGTACAATGGTGACGTAACATAAACATACGTGGTGATGGCGGCTCCAGTTCTCTTTAAGAGCTTAAAAATTATATTCATAGTCTCAGACTGGTGACAAATTAACTAATAATTAGATGATCATCAAAGACTTTATTAAAGATTCGGTAATTTTTTTCAGAAAGAACGAGGGAACTGCTTTTCAAAAATACATTTTATTCTCAAGTGACAAAGTAAAAAATATATATATATTTGAATTTGGTTAATAAGTAGTTAGACTCATTAAAGGTCATACAAATAAGAAATAAATATGAATTTAAGCAATTCGTAAAAGCAGGTTCCAGCTGAGAGAGGGACTTGAGCTAGAGCACAACATACGGTCAGTAACCAACCCATCATTTTAACTCCAATGACCATCTATGTGGATTACTTATATACTGCAGAAAATTTCTCGATTAGGTTAGAATAATTTAGGTTGTGGTCAGTCGAAAACAGTAATCAGATATAACATACCACAACGAAAAAAAATATAAGATTAATAACATATCACAACGAAAAAATATATAAATATAAGATTAATTAAGGCGATAAAAAGTTCTGCCGTTTCAAGAGAAAACAGACACTGAACGCTGCAGATTTTTACTGTTGTCGGCACCTTCATCAGCGTCTCATTTGACCGTCTTTATAACAGTGAAATGGAAGAGCTGCAGTAGATTATTAAACGTGATACGAGAGAAAAAACTTTCACCAAATTGGAGAATTGAGACACACAGTGGCTTCATCAGTCCAACAAAAAGTAGAAGTGGGTAAGGAGAGTATAAGTTTGAGGTAATCAGTCCCTCAACCTGGAATCGATGTGTTCAGTCCATCACTCTTGTAGGAAGTGCAGCATAGGGCCAGAGAGGTGGCTTATATACTGCGGTGAGATGAGTTGAAGCAGGAGGAGGCGGGATCACAGTGGGACCTGCCACTAGTGTAAGTAGGTCGTCGTCCAAAGGTTGGGCAAGCGTTGAAGTCTTTGTACCAAGATCCCATGATGTCGCAGTGTCTGACCAAATTGTTCAGTAAGTGACTTATATAGTAGAGTGACATAGCAGGTCTATTGTTTTATGTGATAACAAATTTATCACTCGTGTATACTAATATATAACAAGCAAATCAATCCAAATATTGTTGAGAACATAAGAAAGAATGGACACTGCAGCAGGCCTACTGGTCCATACGAGGCAGGTCCAAGTCTCCTACCGGCTTAAGCCAATGCCCCAACCTAGTCAGGTCAGGTCACATTCACTTAAGGAAGGAGCACGGCAACTGACCTAGTAGCACAAGCTAATCGGGTCCACTTCACACCCACCAACACCCACTCATGCATTTATCTAACCTATTTTTAGAACTACACAACGTTTTAGCCTCAATAACTGTACTCGGGAGTTTGTTCCACTCATCCACAACTCTATTACCAAACTAGTACTTTCCTATATCCTTCCTGAATCTGAATTTTTCCAACTTAAAACCATTGCTACGAGTCCTGTCTAGGCTAGATATTTTCAGCACGTTATTTACATCCCCTTTATTTATTCCTGTCTTTCATTTATACACCTCAGTCTTATCCCCCCTAATTCTACGCCTTTCTAGAGAGTGCAGATTCAGGGCCCTTAGTCTACTCATAGGGAAGATTTCTGATACATGGGATCAACTTTGTCATCCTCCTTTGTATGTTTTCCAGAGCATTTATATCCATTCTGTAATACGGTGACAAAAACTGTGCAGCATAATCTAAATGAGGTCTAACCAAAGATATATAGAGTTGAAGAACAACCTGAGGACTCCTATTATTTATGCTTCTTGATATGAAGCCAAGGATTCCGTTAGTTTCATTGCGAACACTTATGCACTGTTGTCTTGGTTTCAGATTACTGCTAACCAGAACTGCTAAATCTTTTTCACAATCCGTAATATTAAGATCTACATTATTTAGTTTATATGTGGCACAGTTATTTTCCTGTCCAACATTTAGAACTTTGCATTTGTTGAATTAGACACATGTGCAACTCTTGGGTATCTTTATTGAGGAAACATTTCGCCACACAGTGGCTTCATCAGTCCATACAAAGGAGAAACATGAAGAACAGAAGGAGAATGAGGTAATCAGTCCCTCAGCCTTGAGTCGATGTGGTCAGTCCATCAATCAATCTATTCAAGATTGATGGACTGACCACATCGACTCAAGGCTGAGGGACTGATTACCTCATTCTTCTCCTGTTCTTCAAGTTTCTCCTTTGTATGGACTGATGAAGCCACTGTATGGCGAAATGTTTCCTCAATAAAGATACCCAAGAGTTGCACATGTGTCTAATTCAACAACATGTCGGTTCTCTGAACCATTCATCTACAACTTTGCATTTGTCTATATTAAACTGCATCTGCCACTTCTCCGACCACTCTATCAGTCTATTCAAATTTTCCTGGAGTGCTCTAATGTCCTCGTCAGATGAATTCGACGGCCTATTTTGGTGTCATCGGCAAACTTGCTTATGTCGCTCTTTATGCCCTCATCAATGTCGTTTATGTAGATTGTGAACAACAGGGGGCCCAACACTGACCCCTGTGGAACACCGCTCGTGACGCTTCCCCACTCTGATTTCTCCCCATTTATACAAACTCTCTGCTGCCTATTTGTCAACCATGCCTCTATCCAGGAAAAAATTTCTCCTCCTATTCCATGTGCCTTAATTTTCCTCAATAGTCTCTGATGTGGGACCCTGTCAAAAGCCTTACTGAAGTCCATATACACAATATCATATTCATTACCATGATCAACCTCCTCAAATACCTCAGTGAAAAAAGTTAATAAATTCGTAAGGCAGGAACGCCCCTTTGTAAAACCATGCTGAGATTCGTTGATTAATTTGTGCTTTTCAAGGTGGCTAGGAACTGCCTAGGCAATTATTGATTCCATAAATTTTCCCACTATGGAGGTTAGGCTTATTGGTCTATAGTTCGAAGCTTTGAAAACAGGTATCACATTTGCCATTTTCCACTTACCTGGCACCATGCCAGTCTGTAGTGATATATTGAAAAGATTAGCCAGAGGTATGTTAAGCTCCTCTTTACATTCCTGTAGAACCCTTGCGTACAGTTCATCAAGGCCTGGGGAATTGTTAGGTTTCAATTTAAAATGAGTCCCATGAAGTTCAATCAGTTTTCTCAAGTGGCTTCAGCTTGAGATAATTAACCTCACACATATAGGATAAAACAGTTGAAGCTAAATCAGGTTTACAAAATTGCTGACGATCAGTATTCAGACTATGTTGCCCCAGACTTGGTACTAGGGGAAGCAAACACAGTTTTGTGGTACCCACAGCAGGTGGCCAGTTTTGGAACACTTTCTATTACACAGCAATGAAGAAATGAGACTAGTTGTCTGAGTGTGAAGATCAGTCTTAGTATAAATCAGCTTGGAAAGTTAAAAAGTACCTAGTGAATGAAGCTACAGAGAGGAAGAAAAGTAATTTCTTGTATAGTTAACATTCGTGTGCATGTTAAATTCAACAGATTTTTTTCCCTTTCTGATCCATTTATATTTCATTTTCGGGTATTTGATTTACTTAAGTTTTTTATTTTTACTGAAATTCATTTTCAGGCATTTAATTCATTAATGTTAATAGTTATTACTGACTTTTATTGTATTTAATTGTCAGACAGTCCAAGGACCCCAGTGGAAGTAAGTCATTTTGTTGACTAGTTTGGCTTACGCAAGGTAATATACACATTGTGCAGATTGTGCAGTTGTACCTGATGAACTTTCCCACTTAAGCTGCTAACACTTCCTCTGAAACGTCAAAAATGCGTTGTACCTAGAAGGAAATGTCTGACCGTTCTTCTGACTGACTAATATAACATGCAGTAAAGCTGCTTTGTAAGACGTGCATCAAACACGGGACGAATGCTAATACAGAACTGGAATTTCTGCACCTGCCAAGAACACCACCTGTTACATGATGAGTACATACTGAGTGCATGGTGAGTGCATACTGAGTGCATGATGAGTACATACTGAGTGTATGATGAGTGCAATAGGGTGGCTCTCTTGGTAGGCTCACTGTACATACAACAGTGGGTAACTATATTAATAATATCCACTTGGAATAATGAAAGCTGACATATCTTTCCCTCTATCACTTAAGAGGTCTTGATAGTAACCTTTCAACAAGTCCAGCTTAGAGACATACTTTGCCCTGAGTAACAGTGTCATAGTCATGTGAAACAGTGTCTATGCATCAGAATGGTAACTTTACTTAATTTTCTGTAGTCAGGGAACAAATTCACTCCAGTGTGTGGTTTCTTCACGAATATGCAAGGTGAATCCCACAAACCAAACGACTTTTCTTTGAGGCCAATGTGTAGAAGGAAGTTAATTTCTCGTTAATATCTCTGGATTCTCGTTGCAGGAAAACGACTAAATCGGTTTAGCTTCACCTACATTGTCATGTAGGGGGGGGAGGGTAATGGAACGTAAAGGATAATTGGGGAATATGGGAGTAAGGGGTTTTGTAAGCAGGGGATAGGCAGGGGAGGTGGTAGGAGAGATGATTAGCGGAGGTAGGTAATGTGAGGTCTACATCACCACCTCTCGTTACTCTACCCACCACACTACTCACACTCTCACTACTTGAAATAAAATAATGAACGAGTAAATAACGGAGACAGTGAATATTACTGTTCTACTCAAACACAGTTTATTATTAAGTCCTTGTACAATAATATATTTGGGAACAGGAGAACATTATTGGGGTTTTGATAAATGGGATGGTACATATAAGCAGTGAGACAGAGAACACAATCAACTTGACGAAAATGAATATAACTTACAATATAGTTCAGAGGACAGTTCACCACAGGAACTAAGTCACAGGTCCCAAGACCTGCACAGCACGAGTACTGCTCCAAGCCAGTACTCTGCCCAATGTCTCCAACAGTCTCCTCCAGAGACTTCAGCAGCCTTCTCCGGAGCCCTGCACTCCAGCAGCAGCTCCTCTCGAATCTCCTGCTCAGAGCTCTGCACACAGCAGCAGCTCTACTCGAAGTCCCTCGATCATGATGTGCATTGGGCTTATATGGTGGTCCAAGCACCCTCCACAATGGGGTGTGCACCACGTGTTACGACCTGACGCCGAGATCTGACGCCAGTGACGAACAAAGGAGCTGAGACTTAAGCCAAAAAGGCGTGGCTAATACCGATTTGCCAGGCAAGGTGTGATCATATAATTAGGTCTCCCTAGAGACCTCACAAGCCCAGCTGAACTACATCACAACATCTATATCGTACACTCCTGTATTGCATTATTTATGATCTCAAAAATGTTGATATGATTTTGAAGAAACCAAAGTATGTCAGTCATGTGAGCGTGAATGATGCTGGTTATTAAAGGTTGTGGATCTCACAGCATCTGAGTTGGAGAGACTCGCGAGTCTGCTGGTGAAGGCCCGTAATATGTGTGTGTGACTTGGTCGTCTGGAGATGTTGGTACGTGACACCTGGTGAAGGCCCGTAATGTGTGTGTGACTTGGTCGTCTGGAGATGTTGGTACGTGACACCTGGTGAAGGCCCGTAATGTGTGTGTTACTTGGTCGTCTGGAGATGTTGGTACGTGACACCTGGTGAAGGCCCGTAATGTGTGTGTGACTTGGTCGTCTGGAGATGTTGGTACGTGACACCTGGTGAAGGCCCGTAATGTGTGTGTTACTTGGTCGTCTGGAGATGTTGGTACGTGACACCTGGTGAAGGCCCGTGATATCTGTGTGTGACTTGGTCGTCTGGAGACTCCGGCACGTGACACCAATCTTACCATCATGAGGTGTGATTTTATTTTGTTAAATCGCACTTGATTACTAATGATGTGCCTAACACATAACACTGATGATCAAGGTAGACAGTAGTAGGCTTTGTTCCATACATTTGTACATATGAACTCAAATTAAGATGTAATAAACAACTGTCAATGAATAAACAGAAAGATGAACGAGGGACTCAAACCGAGGTCTGTAAATTGCAGTGGGACGCTCTACCACGGTTCCAACCAGTAGTCTGTATAGTCCTTGTGGCTTAGCGCTTCTTTTTGATTATAATAATAATAATCCAACCAGTAGTCAATCTTTTTGTTTATTCATTGACAGTTATTTATTACAAGTTGGGTTCATAGACAATGTGGTTTTGAGTGAGACAAGAATCTGAAATTTACCGAAATTTTTAAAAACACTGACGTTGTTGGAATCAGATCAATTACTGGAGAATACCTCTTCTGATCGGCTTCAAACTTTCCCCATTGGTGGGCATTAATAAAAGAAAGCTTGGCCTTCATTTTGAGCTGTGTAAATTTTAATTTGCAGTTTCGTTAAATATATTGTTTTCCATGTAATAACTAGAGAATGCCTCTGCTGATCGACTTGAAACCCTAAACGCTGGTGTATTTTAATTGGAAGTAATTTTTGTATTAAATTCTGGACTGTGTCTGTTCCAGCTTGACAATTTTAAATGTAAGAATAAAAGAGAATATAGGACTGACCAGCCGGGCTGGTCAGTCGGGTTGAATGCGGCCAACAATAACAGCCTAGTTGATCTTACCCTGATCCACCATGAGGCCTGCTCACAGACCAGGCCGCGGGGGCGTTGACCCCCGAAACCCTCTCCAGGTATACTGAAGAAATATGAAAAAAATAGCATTTTAATTTTTGTTTTAATTTAATGAAGACAAAGTTTGTTATGATCAAGATAACAAGAGAAAGTCTCGTCAGTTTAGCTTCTAAATTGTGGTTCTTATTGCAAGATCTGAATTAATTTTGGGCTGTGTATATAGAGATACATTATAATACAATAAAGATACATTGTAGTGTAATAGATACACTGTAACATTATAATGATGCACTAACACAATAGATGTTCTGTAACACTATAAACTTGCTGTAACACAATAATAATATATTGTAACAAAGCAACTGGTAAAACACCGGTGTTGCCCAATAGATTTCTTCCAGTAAAATGATGTATTAATCAGGGAGAAACGTTAAACCCGTTGGGGTTATTTAGCGTTTGGATAATGGGAGGCACTCAGGTTCGATCCATGAAAGGGAAGGGAAGGATACGTCCACTTCACTGGATCATGAGCCCCTCACTGACATGAAGGCATCGCCCTTGAGAGGAGTAAGAGGAAGTGAAGGTGTCAGAGATCACTGTTGCGAGTCATGTCATCAGTGCCACCATGAATGACTCACCTCGTCATCAGTGCCACTATGAATGACTCACCTCGTCATCAGTGCCACCATGAATGACTCTCCTCGTCATCACTGCTCCTCATAGTTTACTCTCGTATAAGTTTATACACCTATGTATCTGCAAAGACAAAAAAAATAATCCTATGGAAATTATTTTGCAATAATATAACACACACACACATACACACATTGGTCCTCGGGGCCAGTGAACACGTGATTCTGAGTTTGGAATACATAGTAGAGTTACATGTGGAGAGGGAAGCAGGAAGGGCAGGACGAATGAATCCAAACTACAACAGAGGGGACTACACAGGCAGGAAGAATTTCCTGCATGAGGTTCAGTGGAACAGAGAACTGGCAGGGAAGTCAGTAAATGAAATAATGGAGTATGTGATAACAATATGCAAAGATGCTGAGTAGAGGTTTGTACCCAAGGGTAACAGAAATAACGAGACGGCCAGGATGATCCCATGGTTCACTCAGAGGTGCAGAGAGGCCAAAGTCAAGTGTGCTAGAGAATGGAAGAAGTATAGAAGGCAAGGGACCCAGGAGAATAACTAGAGCAGTCGTAGAACCAGAAATGAATATGCACAGGTAAGAAGATAGGCCCAACGACAATACGAAAATGACTTAACAGCGAAAGTCAGATCCGACCCGAAGCTGTTGTACAGCCACATCAGGAGGAAAACAACAATCTAGGACCATATAATCAAGCTGAGGAAGGAAGGATGAGAGATCACAAGAAACGATCGCAAAGTGTGTGAGGAGCTCAACGTGAGATTCAAAGAAGTGTTCACGGAGGAGACAGAAGGGACTCCAGAAGACAGAGAGGCGGGGTACACCATCAAGTGTTGGACACAATACATGCAACCGAAGAAGTGAAGAGGTAGCTAAGCGAGCTAGATACCTCAAGGCGAAACATCTCTCCAGTTGGCCTGGGAGAGGGAACAGAGGCGTTATGTGTGCTACTAACAACAATCTTCAACACATTTATCGAAACAGGGCGTCTGCCTGAGGCATGGAAGACAACAAATGTAGTCCCAATTTTTAAAAAAGGAGACGGACACGAAGCATTAAACTACAGACCAGTGTCACTGACATGTATAGTATGCAAAGTCATGGATAAGATTATCAGGAAAATAGTGGTGGGGTACCTAGAAAGGAATAAGCCTATCAACGACAACCAGCACGGAATCAGGGATGGGAAATCCTGTGTCACAAACCTACTGGAGTTCTAAGGACCAGGCAGGGATAACAGGGAAGGCACTACAATGGATCAGGCACCCACTCTGACGAGGTGTCAGAGTGGGCGCCTGTGACGAGCGGGTTTCCACAGGGGTCAGTCCTAGGACCGGAGCTGTTTCTGGTATATGTGAACGACATGACAGAAGGAATAGACTCAGAAGTGTCCCTGTTTGCAGATGATGTGAAGTTGATGAGAAGAATTCAGTCAGACGAGGACCAGGCAGAACTACAAAGGAATCAGGACAGGCTGCAGGCCTGAGCCAGAAACTGGCTCCTGGAGTTCAACCCCACCAAGTGCAAAGTCATGAACATTTGGGAAGGGCAAAATTGACCGCAGGTGGAGTACAGTCTAAGGGGCCAGAGACTACAAACCTCACACAAGGAAAAGGATCTTAGTGTGAGTACAACACCAGGCACATCTGACTCTCACAACTAACTAATAACTGCTGCAGCATATAGGCGTCTACCAAACCTAGGTTCTCTACACATATGCTGCTATGTATGATAATCTATGTAACTGTATTTGTGTATACCTGAAAAAACTTACGACGCCACATGCGCTCGAGTAAGTTTATTCAGGTATACCCAAATACAGTTACATAGATTATCAAACATAGCAGCATATGTGTAGAAATCCAAGGATAACCCCAAAAAAGTCAGAGTGACTTATTTCAACTGGGGTCCTTTTAATACCTTATTATTATACAATGTAGGAGATATCTTATTATTATTCTATAAAGGATATATACTAGGAATAAGGTAAAAAGAGTTATTTATATTTACATGTGTGTTAGCTAAAAAAATAAAAAATCATTCTCCTCCCTTTCTGTCGCTACATTCATTAGGTAATTTTTGGCAGTCTTCTTGAACTGGTTCATGCTATGACTGACTTTGATATGTGCAGGTAGTCTGTTCCATTCCTTTATTGCTGTACAATAAAAGGTGTTTGAAGCTTGGCCACTGACTGTGGGTACTACAAAGTTGTGCTCTCTCCCCCTAGTACTACGATTGTTCTGGTTCCCAACCTTGACAAAATTAGCAGCAAGATATTCTGGACAATGTTTGTGAGTAATTTTATAAACTTGATTTAACTTCAGTTGTTTTACTCTGTCTTCAATATTCAACATAGCCAATTGTTGTAATTCATCCTGGCCTACATGTTGTCTTGGACCCAGGTCCTGGATGAATCTTACCATTTTGTTTTGTGTGATTTGCAGTTTATCTTTCAGCTTTTTTGTCAAGGCAGAATACCATGAAGAGCAAGCGTAGTCCATATGACACATATGACAATGTATAAGGGCTAGACATAAGGTCCGCGAGACACTGTGCTTGTCTTTAGAGGAACTTCAGTCTAGCAATCACTTTCCTACTACACTGTTCCCGATCAGTTCTCCTGATATGCATGGATCAAAGAGGATTCCCAGATATTTTACTGAGGAAACTGAAGTGATGGGTTCCCCATTACACCGGACATTAAAATTATTTATCCTTTTCAATTTTTGATTCTTGCCAAAGAGTATGGCTTCCGTTTTCCCGAGGTGTAACATAGTTTCTTGTCTACTAACCATTTGCTGCAAGACTCCAGTTCTAGTGTTATTGCATTAGCTATATCTTGTGGATCTTTACCTGACACTAACAGAGCACTGTCATCCGCATACAGTAGGAATTTGCACTTGACACGGATGGGTATGTCATTTGCATAACATAGGAATAATAATGGACTCAGAATACTACCTTGGGGAACTCCACATACTATCGGCAGGGGTTGTGATTCTGTTTTGTTGATTTTGACAATTTGTTTTCTATTGCTAAGATAGAACTTAAACCAGTCTATGGAACCAGTGCCGGAACGACTCACAGTATCGAAGGCTTTATGCAAGTCTAAGGTTACCATTCCTATGAGGTTCCCTATCGACATTTCAATTCTCATATAATCCATCAGATTAATTAGGGAGGGGTGGTACTGAGAGGTATAATGCCTGCACTCGGAAGGAGGGGTGGTGGTGGGAAGTACAGAGTCTGCACTCTCAAGGACAGGTGATGGTGGGAAGTACAGAGTCTGCACTCTCAAGGAGGTGTAGTGGTGGGAGATACAGTCCCAATCCCTAGGTACCTTCCCCTCTTTCGTGCATTTATTAGATAAAAGTGCAACCAAATAAAAACTAGATCCGCTCCGTCAATCCCATTTGCTTTACCCCCTTTCATTCTAATCACAACCTCACGTGCCTGCACCCTCACATCTTCCTCACTCTATATATATATATATATATATATATATATATATATATATATATATATATATATATATATATATATATATATATATATATATATATATATATATATATATATATATATATATATATATATATATATATATATATATATATATATATATATATATATATATATATATATATATATATATATATATATATATATATATATATATATATATATATATATATATATATATATATATATATATATATATATAAATATAAATATATATATATATATATATATATATATATATATATATATATATATATATATATATATATATATATATATATATATGTCGTGCCGAATATGTAAAACTGGTCAGTTAGCAAGAACTCATTTAAAATTAAGTCTTTTCAGAAATTTTCTTTTATACGTTTAAAGATATATTTTTTTCAATAATGTTAATGTAAGAATTTTTAATTTTGCACCAAAAGAATCTTAAAAAACTTACCTAACCTTATTATAACAAGAGCAATTTATTGTGGTCTAACCCAGCTAAATATATTTTAGATTTGTTTACAGTAATTTAATACTAAACAAACACAGTGATATATAATTTTTTCGTTAGGTTCAGAATGATTTTGGCGAAATTACTGTATACACAAATTTTCACTTGTCCTATATGGCAAGATGAACGTTGCTATTTAAGCCAAGATCGCAAGTTCTGCCTATTCGGCACGACATATATATATATATATATATATATATATATATATATACATATATATACACATAGAGAATGAGAGACAGAGAGGAAGACGAGGCAAGAGAAGCACATTATTATATGTTACAGATTAGCTTCCAGCAAGAATCCTGATGTCTTGACGTCAGTTTCCAGTTCTTGTTTGTAAAGTAAATTGTTGCCCCAAGGTATGACATCATCTTGGGACTGGTCCAAAGATCTCATGTTAGGTAAACTAAGATGAGATCTTGTAATTCTTCTTTCAATGAAGGCTTTATCTCTCTGGCATATGCTGGATGAAAGTATGATTCTAATTCCTAACGTGTAGGAATAACAAATTTCTAGAAGAAGATCCTGGAAAGTAGAAGTCTCCACCTGGAGTTTACCTGGATAGAGTTCCGGGGGTCAACGCCCCCGCGGCCCGGTCTGTGACCAGGCCTCCTTAGGTCAGTGTCCCAGGATGCGACCCACACCAGTCGACTAACACCCAGGTACCCATTTTACTGATGGGGAACATAGACAACAGGTGGAAAGAAACACGTCCAATGTTTCTACTCTGGCTGGGAATCGAACCCAGGCCCTCACCGTGTGAAGCGAGAGCGTTAACCACCAGGCCACCAGAGCCACCTGGTGGCAGATGCTAACATGAAACAACGATTTATTTTTATTTGTCTCCAATCATTTCTGCTCAACTTCACTAACTTGGAGAAATATAGCAACATAGACGATGTCCTCTTGGTCAGTATAAGTTGTATCATGTACCTGTAGAAAGATAGATTATTATTATTATTATTATTATTATTATTATTATTATTATTATTATTATTATTATTATTATTATTATTATTATTATTATTATTATTATTATTATTTTTATTATTATTATTATTATTATCGTTATTATATTATCGGCGTACAGATGTTACTTCTCGCAGTAATTTTTTTCTTTGCATCATCTTGCTTATCTTTTAAATAGTCAACTTCACTTTCATGACAACGTTATAAGTAATGTGATTAAGTTTAAGGTTTCACTTACCTAGGTTTCTCTCACTTCCTCAATCTTCTTGGCAGAGACTTTAGTATTGTACAAACTGCTGTAATAATGAGTCTTTCCTTCACATTATACGTAGTACACTGTTGCTCCAGGCTGCAACCTTCTAATATACGAAGAAACTACAGAGTAAAGGGAGAATCAAAAGTTTCTCACAAGCAGAGTCAAATTGACTGAATTAATATTTTTGGTTTGTAGATGAATGGTTCAGAGAACCGACACGTTGATAAATTAGACACATGTGCAACTCTTGGGTATCTTTATTGAGGAAACGTTTCGCCACACAGTGGCTTCATCAGTCCATACAAAGGAGAATCGTGAAGAACAGGAGAAGAATGAGGTAATCAGTCCCTCAACCTTGAGTCGATGTGGTCAGTCCATCAATAGAATACAGCATATGGGAATTCTTCGCTTGCCTAACCCTTGGGCACGACCTACTTCCACATTGAACAAATGTGACACCACCTACGTCTGCTGCACCTCACCTGCCTACGGTATATAAGCTACTTCTCTGCACATATGCTGTTCCTTTGTATAAAGACAAAGGGGACAAAAGAGAGTGCAAAAATTATAGGGGAATAAGTCTGTTGAGTATACCTGGTAAAGTGTATGGTTGAGTTATTATTGAAAGAATTAAGAGTAAGACGGAGAGTAGGATAGCAGATGACCAAGGAGGCTTTAGGAAAGGTAGGGGGTGTGTAGACCAAGTGTTTACAGTGAAACATATAAGTGAACAGTATTTAGACAAGGGTAAAAAGATTTTTGTGGTATTTATGGATTTGGAAAAGGCATATGACAGGGTGGATAGGAGGGCAATGTGGCAGATGTTGCAAATGTATGGAATAGGAAGAAGGTAGGTAATAGGTAGCAGATTTGCCGGCATAATCGCCCGGCCCGGGACTTTTCCAAGAGGTGGACCGGCCTTGGCTCCCTTTCGTGGGAGTGTCCCAGATTAATGTCTGCCACGGGAAGAGGCACAAGTACCTTCTCGTCTTCTGGGAAGAGCTGTCCCTCGGCCTAACCCCATTCTCCGCCCCCACAATGCTAGGAGGTGGAAGATAGGCACCTTGGGCTGCCACAAACCCCGCCTACACTGGGTTCGAAGGGTATGGCAGCTACACAGCAGCGGACGATGTTAGGAGGTGCAAAGGTAGCAAGCACTACAAGATCCTTTTAGAGTCACACCCCAGCTTTGAGCCAAAGCCCAAGCCCTGGGGAAGCTCAAGAATGCCTCTTGCTGTGTGTGTTACTGCTGCTACTTCACTTGTCTGCTGCACTGTCCTCTATTAGGAGGTTGGTTACTGAAAGCAGTGAAGAGTTTTTACGAAGAGAGTGAGATTCAGGTTAGAGGATGTAGGAGAGAGGGAGATTATTTCCCAGTAAAAGTAGGCCTTAGACAAGGATGTGTGATGTCACCGTGGTTGTTTAATATATTTATAGATGGGGTTGTAAGAGAAGTGAATGCTCGGGTGTTGGCAAGAAGTGTGGGGTTAAAATGTAAAGAACCTGACACAAAGTGGGAGTTGTCACAGTTGCTCTTTGCTGATGATGCTGTGCTTTTGGGAGATTCTGAAGTGAAGATGGTAGGGTATGTAAAAGAAGTAAATTAAAAGTAAATATACGAAAGAGTAAGGTGATGAGGATAACAAAAAAATTAGGTGACAAAAGATTGGATATCAGATTGGAGGGAGAGAGTATGGAGGAGGGGAATATATTCAGATATTTAAGAGTGGACGTGTCAGCAGATGGATCTATGAAACATGAGGTGAATCATAGAATTGATGAAGGGAAAAAGGTGAATGGTGCACTGAGGAGTCTGTGGAGACAAAGAACTTTGTCCATGGAAGCAAAGAGGAGAATGTATGAGAGTATAGTTATACCAATGCTCTTATATGGGTGGTTAATGTTGCAACAGTGGAGATGTCGTGTCTGAGGGCAATGTGTGGTGTGAATATAATGCAGAGAATTCGTAGTTTGGAAATTAGGAGGAGGTGCTGGATTACCAAAATTATTATCCAGAAGGCTGAGGAGGGGTTGTTGAGGTGGTTTGGACACATAGAGAGGGTGGAAGGAAATAGAATGACTTCGAGAGTGTATAAATCTGTAGTGGAGGAAAAGCGGGTTAGAGGTCGGCCTAGGGAAGGTTGGAGGGAGGGGATAAAGGAGGTTTCGTGTGAAAGGAGCTTGGACTTCCAGCAAGCATGCGTGAGTGTGTTTGATAGGAGCGAATGGAGACAATTGGTTTTTAGGACTTGACGTGCTGTTGCAGTGTGAGCAATGTAATATTTACAAAGGGATTTAGGGAAACCGGCAGGACACACTTGAGTCCTGGAGATAGGAAGCACAGTGCCTGCACTCTGAAGGAAGGGTGTTAATGTTGTAGTTTTATAATTCTAGTGTAAGCACGCCTCTGGCAAGACAGTGACGGAGTGAATGATGATAAAAGTTTTTCTTTTTAAGGACACCCTGCCTTGGTGCCTTGGTGGGAGACGGACTTTGCCAACGCTTTCAACTTAGAAGGGATGCTGCTCTCCAAGCAGTTTCTATCCCTTCATAGAATCGTGTTATAGTGTGGCTTCTAAACTACTGTTTGGAGACCATGAAATTGACTCGTGTGAGGGTGTGGAATAGAAGGACCCTCTTGCCCCCTTCCTATTCTGTCTGGTCATCAAGGAAGTCACAGAAGCGTTCCTCAGTGAGCTCAATATCTGGTTCTTGGATGATGGTACTCTAGCTGGCACTACAGAATCTCTCCTAGAGGACATCAGAAAAATTAAAGACAATTGAGAGAGCCTGGGCCTATCTTTAAACCCTACCAAATGTGAAATAGTTTCTAGCAATCGACAGATGATCCAGAATATTAATGTTGTTATACTAGGAGCACGAGCCATCAGTCCAGCTAACAACACTCTCCTTGGTGCTCCTCTTGGGCACAATGCCATTGATCTGATCGTAGAAAAGAAAATCTCAGACCTCAGGACGATGGAAGGCAGGATGAAAGACATCAATACACATGATGCCTTCTACCTACTCACCCGGTGACTATCAATCCCAAAACTTACCTACTTCCTGAGATGCTTCCCAGCCTTCGGCAGTCCGAAACTCAAGGAATATGGCTCCCTCCTTAAGACCATGCTAGAGAGTGTATTGAATGTTTTCTTTGAAGATGGACAGTGGTTGCAAGCCTCACTTCCAGTCAGGCTTGGGGGGCTGGGAGTACGCAGATCCTCCCAGATTGCCCTACCAGCTTTCCTATCCTCTTCCATAGTATCAAACGAGTAAATAAAACAAATTATTCCAGACAACCTCAGAAACTCAGCAGGAATACAGGACCCTGACTATGCCAGTGCCATCACTGAAATGGAGAATTTTGCTGCTCCAGCACCAAAACCTAGTGCACCACTGGCCTACAAACAGTTACGTTGGGATGGCCCCATTGCAGAAAAGGTGCTTGCCATCATGCTTAGGGAGGTAAAATCAGACAGAGAGATTGCCCGCCTACAAGCCGTGAGTGGACATCACTCAGGGGACTTCCTCCAAACAGTTCCTATTTCGGCAATGGGAAAACTCCTCGACCCTACGACCCTCCGTATTGCATTGGCTCTCCACTTTGCTGCACCAATTCACACAGAATATACGTGTATTTGAGGCGATGTGCAAGCTGACCAATATGGTCTACATGGTCTTATCTGTTCCAAAACCAAGGGCTGGCATGCAAGACACAATGAAGTCAACGACATCATAAAAGGAAGCCTGGGTGCCCAGTCAAGAGAGAGAACCCCGATCACTAGCAGACAACAATACCCTCAACCCAGCAAACCACCCCAATGGGATCACCATCTATCCTTGGAGGAATGGCAGGCTCTTAGCATGGGACTATACTTGTGTGTCGATGCTGGCTGACACCTACATCACAGAGTCGGGCGACAGAGAGGAGTTGCTGATCGCAGTGAAAACTTGAATGATATATGATGTGAAAATGAAAGAAATTCATGCATAACTTGTGTCTTGATTCTGAGTTAAAGTAAAATTACTTACAACTGAGAAAGATTAGGAAATGTAAAGACATTCACTGTAGCTAGGTGGCCTTCATCTGAGGTGCTGTAGCTAGGTGGTCTTCCTCTGAGGTGCTGTAGGTAGGTGGTCTTCCTCTGAGGTGCTGAAGCTAGGTGGTCTTCCTCTGAGGTGCTGTAGCTAGGTGGTCTTCCTCTGAGGTGCTGTAGCTAGGTGCTCTTCCTCTGAGGTGCTGAAGCTAGGTGCTGTAGCTAGGTCCTCTGAGGTGCTGAAGCTAGGTGGTCTTCCTCTGAGGTGCTGTAGCTAGGTGGTCTTCCTCTGAGGTGCTGTAGCTAGGTGCTCTTCCTCTGAGGTGCTGTAGCTAGGTGGTCTTCCTCTGAGGTGCTGTAGCTAGGTGCTCTTCCTCTGAGGTGCTGAAGCTAGGTGGCCTTCCTCTGAGGTGCTGTAGTTAGGTGGTCTTCCTCTGAGGTGCTGTAGCTAGGTGCTCTTCCTCTGAGGTGCTGTAGCTAGGTGGTCTTCCTCTGAGGTGCTGTAGCTAGGTGGTCTTCCTCTGAGGTGCTGTAGCTAGGTGGTCTTCCTCTGAGGTGCTGAAGCTAGGTGGTCTTCCTCTGAGGTGCTGTAGCTAGGTGGTCTTCCTCTGAGGTGCTGTAGCTAGGTGGTCTTCCTCTGAGGTGCTGTAGCTAGGTGCTCTTCCTCTGAGGTGCTGTAGCTAGGTGGTCTTCCTCTGAGGTGCTGTAGCTAGGTGCTCTTCCTCTGAGGTGCTGAAGCTAGGTGGTCTTCCTCTGAGGTGCTGAAGCTAGGTGGTCTTCCTCTGAGGTGCTGTAGCTAGGTGGTCTTCCTCTGAGGTGCTGTAGCTAGGTGGTCTTCCTCTGAGGTGCTGTAGCTAGGTGCTCTTCCTCTGAGGTGCTGTAGCTAGGTGGTCTTCCTCTGAGGTGCTGTAGCTAGGTGCTCTTCCTCTGAGGTGCTGAAGCTAGGTGGCCTTCCTCTGAGGTGCTGTAGCTAGGTGGTCTTCCTCTGAGGTGCTGAAGCTAGGTGGTCTTCCTCTGAGGTGCTGTAGCTAGGTGGTCTTCCTCTGAGGTGCTGTAGCTAGGTGCTCTTCCTCTGAGGTGCTGTAGCTAGGTGGTCTTCCTCTGAGGTGCTGTAGCTAGGTGCTCTTCCTCTGAGGTGCTGAAGCTAGGTGGCCTTCCTCTGAGGTGCTGTAGCTAGGTGGTCTTCCTCTGAGGTGCTGAAGCTAGGTGGTCTTCCTCTGAGGTGCTGTGGCTAGGTGCTCTTCCTCTGAGGTGCTGTAGCTAGGTGGTCTTCCTCTGAGGTGCTGAAGCTAGGTAGTCTTCCTCTGAGGTGCTGTAGCTAGGTGCTCTTCCTCTGAGGTGCTGTAGCTAGGTGGTCTTCCTCTGAGGTGCTGAAGCTAGGTGGTCTTCCTCTGAGGTGCTGTAGCTAGGTGGTCTTCCTCTGAGGTGTTGAAGCTAGGTGGTCTTCCTCTGAGGTGCTGTAGCTAGTGGTCTTCCTCTGAGGTGCTGCAGCTAGGTGGTCTTCCTCTGAGGTGCTGTAGCTAGGTGGTCTTCCTCTGAGGTGCTGTAGCTAGGTGGTCTTCCTCTGAGGTGCTGTAGCTAGGTGGTCTTCCTCTGAGGTGCTGTAGCTAGGTGGTCTTCCTCTGAGGTGCTGTAGCTAGGTGCTCTTCCTCTGAGGTGCTGTAGCTAGGTGGTCTTCCTCTGAGGTGCTGTAGCTAGGTGCTCTTCCTCTGAGGTGCTGAAGCTAGGTGGCCTTCCTCTGAGGTGCTGTAGCTAGGTGGTTTTCCTCTGAGGTGCTGAAGCTAGGTGGTCTTCCTCTGAGGTGCTGTGGTTAGGTGCTCTTCCTCTGAGGTGCTGTAGTTAGGTGGTCTTCCTCTGAGGTGCTGTAGCTAGGTGGTCTTCCTCTGAGGTGCGGTAGCTAGGTGGTCTTCCTCTGAGGTGCTGTAGCTAGGTGGTCTTCCTCTGAGGTGCTGCAGCTAGGTGGTCTTCCTCTGAGGTGCTGTAGCTAGGTGGTCTTCCTCTGAGGTGCTGTAGCTAGGTGGTCTTCCTCTGAGGTGCTGCAGCTAGGTGGTCTTCCTCTGAGGTGCTGTAGCTAGGTGGTCTTCCTCTGAGGTGCTGTAGCTAGGTGGTCTTCCTCTGAGGTGCTGAAGCTAGGTGGTCTTCCTCTGAGGTGCTGTGGCTAGGTGCTCTTCCTCTGAGGTGCTGTAGCTAGCTGGTCTTCCTCTGAGGTGCTGAAGCTAGGTAGTCTTCCTCTGAGGTGCTGTAGCTAGGTGCTCTTCCTCTGAGGTGCTGTAGCTAGGTGGTCTTCCTCTGAGGTGCTGAAGCTAGGTGGTCTTCCTCTGAGGTGCTGTAGCTAGGTGGTCTTCCTCTGAGGTGTTGAAGCTAGGTGGTCTTCCTCTGAGGTGCTGTAGCTAGTGGTCTTCCTCTGAGGTGCTGCAGCTAGGTGGTCTTCCTCTGAGGTGCTGTAGCTAGGTGGTCTTCCTCTGAGGTGCTGTAGCTAGGTGGTCTTCCTCTGAGGTGCTGTAGCTAGGTGGTCTTCCTCTGAGGTGCTGTAGCTAGGTGGTCTTCCTCTGAAGTGCTGTAGCTAGGTGGTCTTCCTCTGAGGTGCTGTAGCTAGGTGCTCTTCCTCTGAGGTGCTGTAGCTAGGTGGTCTTCCTCTGAGGTGCTGTAGCTAGGTGCTCTTCCTCTGAGGTGCTGAAGCTAGGTGGCCTTCCTCTGAGGTGCTGTAGCTAGGTGGTTTTCCTCTGAGGTGCTGAAGCTAGGTGGTCTTCCTCTGAGGTGCTGTGGTTAGGTGCTCTTCCTCTGAGGTGCTGTAGTTAGGTGGTCTTCCTCTGAGGTGCTGTAGCTAGGTGGTCTTCCTCTGAGGTGCTGTAGCTAGGTGCTCTTCCTCTGAGGTGCTGTAGCTAGGTGGTCTTCCTCTGAGGTGCTGCAGCTAGGTGGTCTTCCTCTGAGGTGCTGTAGCTAGGTGGTCTTCCTCTGAGGTGCTGTAGCTAGGTGGTCTTCCTCTGAGGTGCTGCAGCTAGGTGGTCTTCCTCTGAGGTGCTGTAGCTAGGTGGTCTTCCTCTGAGGTGCTGTAGCTAGGTGGTCTTCCTCTGAGGTGCTGTAGCTAGGTGGTCTTCCTCTGAGGTGCTGTAGCTAGGTAGTCTTCCTCTGAGGTGCTGCAAGTTTTTATATCATGGTGAAGCCGTGACTTAGTAATAGTAGACTACCAGGTTTGAGCCGAGGAAGGGGTGGGAAGCGCCAGTTCCTCAGCTCAAGGACTGTTTACTACAGTCTCAGCAGCTGGAGGCCGCCTGGAACACCCCCGCCCCCCCCCCACTCTATCACATAGGGAAGTTCCAGGGATAACCCTCTAATACGGGAGGGATTTTCCCAACATTCTCCCAGCCAGTCCTCCTGGTGTTTCAGGTGCGGTGTAAGTCGTGACTGGAACCCTGGGGTGGCTAGGGAACCCCGCTGCTCACACAAACACCCAAATTATTATTGTTTTACATGAAGGGTTAAACCAGTGTGGGTCATTCAGCGTTAAGAATGGTAGAGGCTCTTTCCTCCTTCCACTAATCGCTGCACACACACATTGGAAGACTGTCACTGCCCAGGAAGGAAACCACAAATAATAATAATAATAATAATAATAATAATAATAATAATAATAATAATAATAATAATAATAATAATAATAATAATAATAATAGTAATAATAATAATAAATTTATTTCTTTTCTGAAGAATACAAGTCTCGTAGCTGGATCGCTAGCGTACTCAGCTCTCACACTCAGGTCCGGGGATGGTAAACATTAGGAACGTGTTTCCATAATACTCCTGTATTGCGACCCCTGAATGGGTCACAATGTATATAATGTATATTACCTGTTCTTATAATTTTATATTGCTTATATTTGCGATATTAGCTAAATCGTAAATATATTGCTGGCTTCTCGGTGTTGCTGGGCAGCAGCAGCATGGAGTCACGTGATCAAAGGGGGGGTGTTCATACCTCGCCTGGAGTAGTCAGTCTGGGCTGCTCACTCTCTTGTCGGTTGGACGTTCTCCTGGCAAGACGCCCAACACTCCTCCCTCTTGTGGGCCCTTGTTGGAAGATCGTCTCTGTCGCTTTCTTGTTGTTGGTTTGTGATGTAGTCCAGCTGGGCTTGTGAGGTCTCGGGGGAGACCTAATTTAACCAATTATATGGTCACACCTTGCCTTGGCAAACGTCTGTAGCCACGCCCACGTCTGAGGTCTTTTGTTCTTGACGCCTCAGACCTAGGCGTCAGGTCGTACACGTGGTTGTGGAGGGTGCTTGGACCACGATATAAGCCCAAGGAACAGCTGAGCAGGGAGATTCGAGGGGAGCGGCTGCTGGGATGCAGAGCTCCTGAGCAGGGAGATTCGAGCAGCGCTGCTGCTGGGGTGCAGGGCTCGGGAGAAGGCTGCTGAAGTCTCTGGAGGAGACTGTTGGAGGCATTGGGCAGAGTACTGGCTTGGCGCAGTACTCGTGCTGTGTAGGTCTTGGGACCTGTGGCTTAGTTCCTGTAGTGAACTGTCCTCTGTGCTATATTGTAAGTTACATTCATTTTGGTCAAGTTGATTGTGTTCCCTGTCTCACTGCTTATGAGTACCACCCCATTTGTCTAACCACAATAATGTTCTCCTGTTCCCAAATATATTATTGTACAAGGACTTAATAATAAACTGTGTTTGAGTAGAATAGTAATATTCACTGTCCCTGTCTTTTTTTCCATTTATTTATGTTTAGTTAAAGTAGTGAGAGGGTGAGTAGTGTAGTGTGGCGGGTAGAGTAATGAGAGGTGAAGGTGTAGTCACCAGTGACCTGTCATTACCTACCTACCTCCGCTAATCATCTCACTCCTAACACCGCGCCAGCCTCTCCCCTGCCTACATAATCCCTTACTCCCATATTCCCCACTTATATCCTATTCAATCATTACCCCCCTACATGTCATGTAGGGGGGTAATGATTGAATAGGATATAAGTGGGGAATATGGGAGTAAGGGATTATGTAGGCAGGGGAGAGGCTGGCGCGGTGTTAGGAGTGAGATGATTAGCGGAGGTAGGTAGGTAATGACAGGTCACTGGTGACTACACCTTCACCTCTCATTACTCTACCCGCCACACTACACTACTCACCCTCTCACTACTTTAACTAAACATAAATAAATGGAAAAAAAGACAGGGACAGTGAATATTACTATTCTACTCAAACACAGTTTATTATTAAGTCCTTGTACAATAATATATTTGGGAACAGGAGAACATTATTGTGGTTAGACAAATGGGGTGGTACTCATAAGCAGTGAGACAGGGAACACAATCAACTTGACCAAAATGAATGTAACTTACAATATAGCACAGAGAACAGTTCACTACAGGAACTAAGCCACAGGTCCCAAGACCTACACAGCACGAGTACTGTGCCAAGCCAGTACTCTGCCCAATGCCTCCAACAGTCTCCTCCAGAGACTTCAGCAGCCTTCTCCCGAGCCCTGCACCCCAGCAGCAGCGCTGCTCGAATCTCCCTGCTCAGGAGCTCTGCATCCCAGCAGCCGCTCCCCTCGAATCTCCCTGCTCAGCTGTTCCTTGGGCTTATATCGTGGTCCAAGCACCCTCCACAACCACGTGTACGACCTGACGCCTAGGTCTGAGGCGTCAAGAACAAAAGACCTCAGACGTGGGCGTGGCTACAGACGTTTGCCAAGGCAAGGTGTGACCATATAATTGGTTAAATTAGGTTTCCCCCGAGACCTCACAAGCCCAGCTGGACTACATCGCAGGTTCTGTGGAACTTTGTTCACAGAACATTGCCTAGACTTAGTGATTTTCAACGTTGTACTGAGGTTGTGTGTCACACAGACACTCTGAGAAACTCAGGTTCTGAGCTGTAGCTTCTGACCTAATTTGTACTGGTATATGTGTATTGTCATAGTCGGGGATTTTTTAATGCTGAACTTAGATTCAGTAGTATGGGAGTTTTGTGACTTTTGTGGAGGATCTGCAGATGGTCCCTACTTAGTGTCGTTATATTATCTCTTTATTCCTGATGCTGTGTCGCTGTTGCTTGTTATATTGCTGTTCGGCTTATCAGTTGTTTTATTGTTCAAGCAAGCTGTTCTGATTGCCAGGTTGGTCAAGAAGTTAATTTATGTGAGGACTTTTAGTCAGTCACTGGTTAAGTCTAGTCGAGTCTTGAGACATAGCGAACTACTTAGAGCACTTACACACATACACACAAACTTGTATATATATATATATATATATATATATATATATATATATATACAAGTGCCTGCACTCTGAAGGAGGGGTGTTAATGTTGCAGTTTAAAAACTGTAGTGTAAAGCACCCTTCTGGCAAGACAG